>NC_143550.1:81140000-81440000 GCF_054136105.1 Typopeltis vanoorti
TATAGGATTAAAACAAAAATATAATTTCTTAATTATTATTATTACATAACACCTCCAGGGAGTCCAAAGACTCATTGAGGGAGGGCACCTACTCTACAACTCTTTGTCTCCACCACTGAATCTACCAACTACAATGAACCGCAACTAACATCATCATCTACACCAATGCCATCTACTGCCCATCACCACTAGTATTTTCACAGACAATCACAAACATCCATGCCCATGGCAGGATTCGAACCTGCAGCCTTTTGGCTTGAGAGTGGATACACTGACCATTCAGCCAATCATGCCAGCAATTATTACAATAAATTTGTTATTCACAGAATTCATAACTGTAAATAACATAAACGAATAAAAGAAATGATGACATTTCTCATAAAAATTCCCAATGAGATATTCAATCCTGAACAACTCAAACTATACTATATGTAAAACAATTAAAGGGGAGTCTGATGTTTATTGGGGGAAGGGGGGGGGGGAGCTGAAAAGTTCTGATAAACACCTAGAACAAAACTGATATATCCACAAAAAAGAACATATCTTAAAACCCTTTAACCCCCATGTTTCATCAAATTGTAATAATTTGTTCTTTTTCTTTTAGGATATATAAGAAGATATGTCAGATGTGTTAAGATATTCAAAGACAGAGGTGTGGGCCATCATCAAGTTTTTTGTGCTGCAAGAAAAGTCCACAAATGAGAATCACCAAACTTTGGAGGGGAGACTTTAGGGGATTAGTGGACTGTGCTCCAGCATATCCAACAGTTGCCAGATAGGTGGCCAAGTTTAAAACTGGACATCCTGAGACAACAGATGGATCCAGGTCAGGAAGACCTTCCACAGAAATCACACCTGAAAACATAAATGTTGTGCATGTCATGATCCTTGATGATAGATGAATACTGGCAAAAAACATTGCAAAGACTCTGGGGGATATCCAGGGAATGAGTCATTATCCACCAATATCCGGACATGCAGACGCTATCAGCAAAGTGGGTCCCCAAATGTTTCAATGCTGACCAAACGAGAGAAACATGTGCTGACATCTCAAGGGAATTTAGGATCATTTTGAGAAATCAGGTGCAAATTTTTTGGCTTGAAGAAGTTCCAAACCAAAATGAATAGCAAAGAAGGTTCTTGCCATTGTCTTTTGGGATATGGATAGTGTAATCCTTACCAAGTACCTCAAAAAAGGTAAAACTGTTACAGCAGTTTATTCACCAGCTCTGAAGGAGAAAATACTATGGGAAACTGAACAGAGACATGTTGCTTTTGCAGGGCAATGCACATGCTCATGATATCCAACAGACAATACACAACTTGGGCTTTCAATGTCTGCCTCACGCACCATATTCACCAGACCTGGCCCCATCTGAATATTTCCTATTCTCAAATTTAAAGAAACACTTGAAAGGAAAAAAAATTATCACAGATGATGAAGTCATATCTGCAGCTGAGGACTGGTTTGTGCAACAAAACTTTTTTTTTTTTTTCAGAGAATTGCAAATGATACAGCAGTGTTGTAACAAGTGTATAACACTTCATGGGGAATATGTAGAATAATGTGTAAGTTACATGGTTCTACTTCAATTCTTTCATGGTGATTATCATAACTTTTCAGTACACCCTCGTATATGATCAAATGAGCATACTGCAGTGCAGTAATGGTTAAATTTAGGCTTAAGACTGCTTAATAAAGATTTTTTTTTTATTATGTATGACAAAATAATTTGAAATGAAAAATAAATAAATAAAATATATTTTATTTATATGCATGAATCATACAGAAACAGATTTGAGATTGATGTAAAGAATAATGCAGTAGAAATGTGCCAGAGGGAAGATAGTGAGTATGCTGCCTCGATATGATAATGCAGAGCCAGAAAGTAATAATTGCCATGTGAATACTAGCAATATAGTTGTTTTTCTGTATACAAATGCCATGAGTATTTGTATTTGTATATATGAGGTTAAGAATAGTGGGAATGAGTTTCTGGCATTGATTGACCCCCCCCCCCCCCCCAAAAAAAAAAAAAAGATAGCTGGTATCAGTGACACTTGGTTAACTGAAGAGAATGTTCTGACAGGGATAAATATCAAGGGGTATAGAATATTTCAGCAGGATAGGAAAGGTAAATGCAGTAGTGGAGTGTTACTCATTATAAGAGAGGAATTGTGCTCTCAAGGTATATAATATAATCAGAGTAAAAATTACACTAAAATCACTGCACATATGGTGTGAGATAGAAGTCTATAGGACAAAATACTTAATGGGATGTTGCTATATATCATTTAGCCAGGAAATATAGATGGTGATGAGCAGGACACTATTAGGCAAATTACTTTGGCAAGTACAAAAGGATATTAACCATAACAATATAAACTGAACAGAAGAAGCAACATATAGTACCAAATTACCGAGGGAACCAAATTCTTCAACTTCTTGAGGGATAATTGTTGTAGGTAGCACGTGGAGGAGGGAATATGAGGATCAAGAGTTTTGGACTTGGTCATGGCATCAGAGGATCTGACTGTGACTGAGATATCATACTTGCCCCCAAATGGTGAAAATAACCATGCAGTCCTGACTTGGAGGATGAATAGACATGTAGAAGTAACAAGGCAAAATAAATTTATGCAGAATTATAAGGCAGGCAACTATCATAGAAATCAGCTTGGAGCAGAATTTTCCTTGCAAAACAGCCAATTTCACAACTAGAAGCCAGAGTTCACCCACATACAAATTAGCCAAACATTTAGCCAAAATGCTCTCACGATATCCTTCAGACATAAAAAAAACTCTGCACACTTTAAAGCCAGTACAGAAAACCTTGCACTCCAACACACTGACATTATGGTCAGTTTCGTACCTCCTCTCTATTCGCCATTGTCCCACTTAAAGACACTTTAGACCTTATTCAAACTGAATTTCCTCCCAATATTTCAACCTTGTTTAAGTTCATTATGAACTCCAGCTATTTTGTTTGCTAAGGAAAATTCTGCAAGCAAATAGAGAGGGGACAGCTATGGGCTCTATGCTTTCTCCTGCCTCCAGCTAATTTCTTCATGGAAACATTTGAAGAGAAAGCTCTAAACTCTGCCCCATATAAACCCACTATTTGCCACACTTTGTTGATGATGCGTTCTCCATCTGGCCACATAGTCCTGGATGTTCGCAACATATTTTTAACAAACCTAAACAATCAACATCCTAGGATCCTGTTCACATTAGAAAAATAAAATTACAACAGTCTCTCCTTCTAGACTCTTTAATTACTTCCCAGCCTGATGGATCCCTGGTATTCTCTGTTTACAGAAACCCACACACACACACACAATTATATACTGTGTGTCAATACAAGTATTTATGTAGCTACATATCAGTGGTCCCCCTCTCTGAACAGTATGGAATTATTAAAACTTTATATAACATGGCTAAATTAATTAGTTCTGATAACAGTGCTCTCTCTCTCTCCACTAAACTTGACCACTTTCACAAAAACTTCTTAGCCAATGGTTACAATTCCTACCATATCCAAAATATATTAAAATCCCAAACCTATACACTCTCTCCCCCCTCTCCAGAACAGACTACACCAAAGCTATCACTATTCCATATATCCAAGTCACATCCGAAAAACTAACAAAAATCTTAAAAAATTAAAACCTTAATTAGCATCCCTTATCTGTTCCACCAAAGACCAGCCACAGTTTTTCTAGACCTGCCCAGGTGTTTATCAGGTCCCTATAGTTGTAAACTTGAGCAGCATGGCCAAACAGGTAGGACAGCTGAACATCAGAATTGCTATTTCCATCACTATAGCCCTCAAGAGTTGCTGACTATCCTTTGGACACCTGCCATAGAATACACTGGAAGCAAGTGCCTTTAGTTGCCAGCAGTGCAAGGACTCCTGTGAGAAAATGGTATATGTGGAACTACAAGGGGGGGGGGGGATTATGAAGAGCTCAGGAGACAGCTTGCGGGTGTAGCGTGGAATGAGGAGTTAGCTGGAAAAGAGATCAATGGAGCTTGGGGGATTTTCAAAAACTATCTAGTAGATGCAATGTCTAAATGTATTCCAAGGGTGAGAAGGTTAAATAAGGTAGGTGTGAGATGGATGAATAAAGAGATTAAGCATGCGATACAGAGAAAAAGGACACTGTGGAGGCAGCATAAGAGAAGTGGAAATAACCAATTTCATGAAGTCTAGAAAGACCAGGAAAGGAGGGTGACTTGGTTGGTGAGAGTAGCTAAAGAGAGGTATGAACAGCAGTGAGCTAATGAAGCCAAAAAGAATCCTAGGGAGTTCTTTCGATATGTAGCCAGCAAAAGAAAGAATGATTATGGAAGGATGACATTGATTGGAGAAAATGGTATAAAGACAGCTGTTGCAGAATGTGTGGTGGAGATACTTAATGACCAATTCATAAAGGTCTTTCAATCTTGTCAATGTGACTTCATGGAGAGATTGAGAGCAGTTGATGATGATGGGGAGGAGAGACTGACTGTAAGTGAGCAAGAGGTGTTTTGGGAGTTGAGTAAACTAGATGAAAATAAGGCTGTGGGACTTGATAATATATCACCGCGTATTCTGAAGGAATGTGCCAGGGAGTTGACACCTGCCTTGACATATTTTTTTAATACGAGTCTTGCACTTGGTCAAGTTCCTAAGGAGTGGAAGGAGGGCATGATTGTGCCACTTCATAAAGGAGGTGATTGAACTCAATCATCAAACTATAGGCCTATCTGTGTGTCAGGTGTTGTGGTTAAGTTGTTGGAGAAGCTTGTGAGAACTAGGATCCAGAGTTGGGTTGACAACAATGGTATTATCTTTGATGAATAGCATGGATTTGCTAAAGGGAGGTCATGTTTTAGTAATCTACTTACTTATTACAATAAAGTGACTGCTTCCTTGGACACAGGAGAAGGATACGCAGTAATACACTTGGATTTCGCAAAGGCTTTTGATAGAGTATCTCATGATAAGTTGACAGTCAAACTAGAGCGGATGGGGTTGGATATTAGATTGGTACATTGGATTGGAGACTGGCTATCTGATAGGTATCAACAAGTTGTGTTATGGGGGTGCGATATCCAGGAAAAGGAAAGTCACTAGTGGAGTGCCTCAGGGGTCTGTTTTAGGGCCATTACTGTTTAACTTGTATATTAATGATATTGGTGAAGATTTGGATGGAGATATTCAGTTGTTTGCATATGATGCAAAGTTGAGACGAACCATAAAGAGTAGTGAAGATGTTGTGGCCTTGCAAGAAGACTTGAATAAATTGAGTGATTGGGCACGGAAATGGGGATGTGATTTCAATGTTGCAAAATATAAGGTTTTAAAATTTGGAAAACAAAGATGGGATGCAGAATTTATGCTTGGTGAGAATATATTGTTGGAGGTAGAGGAAATAAGAGATCTGGGGAGTGATAGTGGATAAGGATCTAAAATTTAGAGGACACATCGCCAAAATTGTGAAGACAACACAAAGGCTTCTGGGAATGATGCAGAGGACACTGATGTGTAGAAGTAGGGAGATTCTTGTTCCATTGTATAAGGCTTTGATTAGGCCACACATGGACTATTGTGCCCAGATTTGGTCACCGGGTTTTCAGAAGGATGAAGAGATGTTGGAAAGGGTCCAAAGGCGACTGAGTAAGGAAGTTTCTGACCTCTGGAATGTTGAGTATGAGGAAAGATTGAGAAGATGTAATTTGCAGAGTCTGGTGGAGATGAGGAAGAGGGGAGATATGATAGAGACCTACAAGTTGGTAAGGGGTTGTTATAGGATCAATGTTGGAGAAGTTTTACAGAGAATAGTGGAAGATAGGGGAGAACCAGAGGTCATCCCTGGAAACTGTATAAAGAGGGTGTGTGAGTAGGGAAGTGAGAGGCAGGTTTTTTTCGTGCAGAGTTGTGAATGTTTGGAATGCCTTGCCTGAGAGTGTGGTGTCTGCAAGGAGTTTGAGTGTGTTTAAGACATGGTATGATGGATGTGTGTGTGTGATAAAGGGACCTCCCAGATGAGTCTTTGACTCCATGAGGTCTTGGAGTAATAATAATAATAATAATAATAATTTACTTCATCACAGCAAATATAAATACAAAATATAAATATTTGAATCTTCTTCTGCCTTAAGAAACTACCCTAATATCAACAAATTTGGTTACATGAAACTGCCCTAAATTAGGAAAATTCTCATCCTCCATACTTCAGCCCAAAAGCCAAGGATGTCCTATTTAGCTCATTGGGGCACTATTTAAGACTTTAGGCCTACTCTCAGTCTATGTGTTTCATTACTTAATGTAGTGCCTGCATGCACATATTTTATTATATTTTGTTCTCTGATGATGGCAATTTGACTTTGCCAAAATATTGGAATTAAATTTATTTCAGTTAATATTAGTCTATGTTATAATTTCCTTAAAAAAATACAGTTAAAGATATGAGATTAGTGGAGTGTATTGGATTGGTAACTGGCTTTTTGGTAGATTGAAAAGTTGTATACAGAAGGAGCAGTATCAGGAAGCAGGGGTGTGCCAGTTATGCCTGGCACCTGTGTGCAAAACTATAGTTGGCACCCCTACCCCTATAAAAAAACACTTTATAAAAACGTTATTTTTAATATTTGATGCCAATAAAGTGAGTATTTCATTTTGAATTTTATCTTCTAAATATGAGGACATATTTTTAAAGTCAGAATCATTAGCTACACATCGCGTGTGTTCTGATATAAAAGGATCAAACTTTTCTAACATCTCAATGAAAGGGGAGGGATTCTGCTTTTGGCTTTTGATGAGAATGGACATATTATTTTAGACTGAGCCTGATTAGATTGCATACAAGGTTTCTCAGAAATCTCACATTGCACTGGCGCTGACATAGTTTGATTCCTACTGTCTCCCCCCTCTGCATGAACCATGCAAGAGGTCAAATGGCCGGCACGCCCCACCCGCAATGAGGATCAGTGGTGGATTTAAGGTTTTATAGGGAGGTAGGTTTCAAATCTGTGGCCAAGTGAGATACTGATACTCCTTTCCCCATTTAGTAGGACACTACAAGGCTAAATATTGCTAGTAGACCACCTTCTACAGGATTCTTTGCTGGCAGGCCCCTAGCCCTGCAGGATTACATATACTCCTCTCAAACAATTTCTGCCGGCAGGAGAACGCCACTCGGATATGGAAAACATCAAGGAGCAGATCCGGATCCTTAATAAGGAGCAGTCAAGATGAAGGAGTCAAAATCCAGCCAGCCTCAGTCACTGACTACAGACAAATGACAAAATTAATGGATAACAAAAGTCTTCCTTATCACACATTTGCTTTATGCAGTGAAAAGAATCTCAAGGTAGTAATTTGCGGGGTAACCGAAGGTATTTCTAAATGCACCAACTGTGGACGACCTCACCCTACCAAGGGATGCATTACACACCAGAACCACAGGTCAGCAGCAAAAACTATCCTTCCAAGACACTACAGCAATACTCAAGGCAGCCGTGCAGGTTGCAACCCGGTCCAAATAATCTCCAGCTCGACAACTCAGGAAAGAAAACAAACTACAGCAATGACCAAAACTAATGCAGCGGTCGCACAAACTAAGGCTGTTCCATCCCACGAATAAATAAGCTCTAATATCTAACATCAGTATTAACTGACTCACTAGCTACCATGTTACAAGAATTTAGCATGACAAATCCTTCGCCATCCTCCACGAAAAGATTCCTACAAGGTACCCACTCAATTTTGACAGCCCTCAATAATGAATAAAAGAAAATTCCATCCCAACTCTCTCATGATCACTGCATGGAATGCAAATGGACTGAGTAACAAAATTCTGGAATTGCAAGAGTTCACTCACAGACACAATCCTGATATAATATTAGTAAATGAAACACATCTCAGGCCAACTAATAACCCCAAATTACGGAACTATATTATGTACAAAACAGACAGACTCACCAGCAGTGGAGGAGGTACAGCCATACACATTAAAAACTACCTAAGCCACAATGTTCTGACAAATCCACAAACCAAGACCCTAGAGATAACAGGCGTTGAAGTTCATACCAACAATGCTGGCAGTATCAAAATCTATGCTGTATACAATCCACCCAGCATTCCATTACTGGTATCCGACTTGGACTCCATTCTCTGCTTCACAGACTCCATCATCATGGCTGGTGACTTTAATGCCAATCATACAGCCTGGTATAGCTCCACAATCAATGACAAAGATCGAACTCTAAACCATTACTCAATACAAAATTCTATTGTTGTAGCTGGAGCCACAGAGCCCACCTATCACAGCTCAGCTGTACTTGACATAGTCATCCTCAAAAACATCAGATACCAGTATCAGTTGGAAACATTAAATGAACTTTCTTCCGACCACAACCCCCATTCTGCTTAAACTCAGTACACAAGAGCAATTCTCCCCTCTGCACTCTTTCATATCTTGGGACAAGCTCTCCAGAATTCTCCCTGCCCACATTGGCCCAGTCCCTGTTATTCACACTAAAGAGGAGATAGACTTTGCTGTAAACAACCTAACCAGTGAAATCAAAAAAGCAATAAAGTCAGTCACCCAAACTACAGTCTTTCACCCTAGTGGTTGGATCCCCGAGGAATTCACGGATCTAATCAGATTGAAAAACAAATCCAGAAAGAGGTACCATAACACAAGAGCCCCCACAAGATAAAACAAATCTGAATAAACTAAATAAACAAGTCCGTGAAGCTCTCCAAAAACATCGAAACCATGATTGGGAATCCAAGCTAACGAAGCTAAACCCAGAGGACAACTCCATTTGGAAGTTCTTGAGACCCCTCCACACTAAAAGGCAACTTTTACCCCAAATTCAGACGAAGAAGGGAATAGTCCATACTGACAAGGAAAAGACAAAGGCTCTGGTAGACAGCTTGGAAACTCAATATAACCCCTCTTATTAAAATTTGAACATCAATCTTATCTACAGGGGTGCTTAAGGGTCAAAACTGTATAACCGAGAGGAGAACTCCACATGGCCTTTAAAGGAACATTAGGCCAGGGCTTCTGACCTAATGTCCAATCCTCACCTTCTCGTGGTGCACCCTGTTGGGTATCTACCTGGATACTGAACGAACGAAGATGGGCTGGCAATTTAGGATTTAGCAGACCAAATTGTATTCTTATTGGTTAAACCAAAATAAAAAATGATGATACAACATGAAAAAATTTTATACCGGCTGGAGCGTCGCCTGGTTAAACAAGGCCCCCATTGTTTTCGCCAGGGAACCAGGGCGAACAGTGAAAAGTCAGCTACTAGAACAAATCTGAAAACACACCCCAACTCAACATCACCAGAGTTAACGATCAGTACTATCAACATAAGAAGCCTGAATGGCAAAGAAATGGAGCTAGCTGAGGAATTAGATAAGTACCAGATCGACATAATAGGGGTGACTGAAACAAAAAAGACCAAAACTGGTGAGATCTTTCTGAGCAATAAATACAAAATGTTATATTCAGGCAATGAAAATCAAGTAAAAGAAGGAGTAGCCATAGTATTCAACACAAAATACGAGGCTAATCTTCTTGAATGGCAGGCTGTCTCAAGTAGAGTGATGTGGGCAAATATGAGAATGGGGAACTGGACAATGAGACTTATTTGTGCCTATGGTTCCACAAAAGATTCTACCAAGGTAGAAGTGGAGGAATTTTTTGATGGTTTAGAAAAAGCAACTGACACAATGAAAAAGGAAAAGTTGGGGATCTGAATAGCAGAGTAGGAAATGATTGTCAGACATACAAAAATATTTTGGGAAAATTTGGAGAAAAGAGCAAAGCTAATAATAATGGCAAATACCTGTTGGATTTCTGCTCAGGACATGGACTGGTTATTACTAACACCATGTTCCAACATAAAAATGTGCACAAATTCACATGGAGAGAAGAGGCAAGGAATAAGAAAAGTCTCATTGACTATGTTACTGTTCATAGTGATGTTTTCTTCCTGGTGTAGGACACCAGAGTGTACGGAGGATTTGAAATTGGAAGCGATCACCATTTAGTCTTCAGCAGAATAAAATTGAATTTCATATTGAAAGGAATAACATGTAAGAAAGTTTTAAAGCAAATAAAAGTTGAGCAGCTCTCAGATGTGAACTGTAGACTAAAATACACAAAGATTATTGAAAAAAAAAAATGAAAGAGTTTGAGAACAGGAACCAAACCTTGGAGATTCAGTGGCAAGCCTTGAAGAAAATCCTGATTGATTCAGCCAGAGAGACATGTGGGGAGGTTGTCTGCAAGGATAGAAAAATCAGGACTCCATGGTGGACACAGGAAGTTAAAGAGGCAGTGAAGGAAAAGAAGAAATCATATCAAAAGTTCCTGGCAAATAAGTCAGCTTTTGCTCTTAGAGAATACAGAGACAAATGTAAGAAAGCGAAACACTGTGTAAAACTAGCTAAACAAAAGTCATGGGAGAACTTTGGCAAAAACAAAGAAAATAAATATCTAGAAGGTGGTAAGATATTCTGGAGGTTGTTGAAGAAGCTTAGAAATGTAGGAAAGAGTGTGCTGTAAAAGGAGTTAGAGATGATAAAGGTGACATGAAAACAGGAGAAAAAGATATCCTTGGAAACAATTTACTTCGAAAAATTGCTAAATGAAACAAGCAGTGATAGCACAGTGGTAAAAAACACTCAACAGGCATACAGTCAGGAACACATATCCATACTTGAAGTAGAAAAAGCCATCAAAGGCTTGAAATGTGGAAAGGCAGCAGGAGTAGATGATATTCGACCAGAAATGCTGAAGTATGGTGGTATAAAAGTCTTGCAGTGCCTACACTGCATAGTTCGGAAAGCCTGGACAGAGAGACGAATTCCCAATGATTGGAGTAGAGCTCTAATAGTGCCCGTATATAAAAAGGGAAATAAAACTGAATGTGAGAATTACAGAGGTATTTCCCTACTGAGTGTTCCTGGCAAGATCTATGCAAGTATACTTGAGAAACGGTTGAGAAGAATTGTGGAAGAAAAGCTTGGTGAAGAACAAGCTGGATTTAGGCCAAATAGAGGCTGTCAGGATCAGATCTTCACTTTACGGCAAATAGTCGAGAAAACATGGGAATATAACAAAGATCTGCATTTAAGTTTTGTTGATCTGGAAAAGGCATATGACAAGGTGCCAAGAGAGAAGCTATTCAATATGCTACAGTTATATGGTGTCAATGGGGCATTATATCAAGCAATACTTAGTCTGTATTTGAGTTGTAAGTCAGCAGTTAAAATTGAAGGAAGTACAGGGAGATGGTTTAATGGTAAATCTGGTGTGAGACAAGAATGTACATTATTCCCTCTGTTATTCATTATCTATATGGATCACATTATGAAAGAAAGTGGTATTAAACATGATATCAGAATTGGAGATGTTAATGTCAGCTCTTTGCTTTATGGGGACGATGTTATACTTCTAAATAAATCCACTACAAGTTTGCAAGATTCCCTAACTAAATTGAATAACTGTTGTAATAGATATAGTATGAAGGTCAGCATTACAAAGACAATGAAAATAGGTAGAATTGTTGAAAATGTCAACTGTGTTGTGATGAACAGGGAACCAGTGGAACAAGTAAAACATTTCAGCTACTTAGGCACGATTTTTAGTGAAGATGGTAAATTAAATATGGAAATAGACAATAGAATCAACAAAGCTGGTATGGTAGGAAGTCAATTGAATAAATTCATATAGAATAAGAGAGAAATTAGTCGGAACACTAAATTAGCTGTATACAAGACAGTGTTCAAACCAGTTTTAACTCATGGATTTGAGAGCTGGGTCAGAAGTAAAACACTTGACCAAAGACTAGAGACCGCAGATATGAGAGTCCTGAGAAAGATTAGAGGCGTGAACAGATGGCATCAATGGCAATATCATATTAAAAACGAGGATATTAGAAAAGAACTTGACATTGTCGGCATCCAGGAATGAGTTAGCAGAGCTAAGCTCAGTTGGTATGGTCACGTAAACAGAATGGGCAAGGAAAGATTAGCAAAACAAGTGTTCTCTTCCAGGTTGGCTGGAAAACGACCCAGAGGAAGACCAAGATATAGGTGGATTGATATGGTACAATGTACCGTAGACGATAGAAATATAAGATCTGATAATGATAATATTGGAGTCTTGACAAGTAACAGACTGATTTGGAGGAAAATTGTAGATAGGAAGTTAGTAATGGTGTAAATTTTTCATGTAGTACTATCATATCCTGTAAACCCCTTGAGGGTACATGTCAGGAATTTGATGATGATGATTTTATCTGCAAGATTCACCGCCGAGTCAAGCAGGCCATAACACAACAAAAGGATGAACCAGAACCTGTCACACCCTCTTTTCCAGCAGAAGTTATAAATATCATAACCCACCTGAACAACAATAAGGCTCCAGGTTCAGATGGAATCACAAACAAAATAATCAAACTACTCCCCAGAAAAGCCATTGTGCATCTAGTCAACATAATCAATGCCATCCTCAGACTCAAGTATTTTCCCTTAACATGGAAGATGGCAGATCACGCTAATCAAAAAAGATCGGAAAGAACTCCCAGCTCCCTGAAAGCTACAGACCTATCAGTCTTCTGTCCAGCCTTGGAATAATTGCTGAAAAAGTCATCCTTACAAAGCTTCGATCAGAAACAGATAAACTAGGTATAATTCCTAATGAGCAGTTCGGATTCAGAAAAAACCGCATTATAGATGCTGCAAAGGCTTTTGATGAGGTATGGCATCAGGGTCTTCTCTACAAGCTCATCACATTCAATATACCAACTAATCTAGTAAAAAATAATTCACACATACCTCAAAGACAGATTCATGCAAGTCAAAATAAATGAAACTGTGTGAACCAGATGCAAGGTCCTGGCAGGTGTGCCGCAGAGCTCACTCCTGGCACCCCCTGCTATTTTCTATCTACATAGCTGATATCCCTCAAAACCCAAGCTCAACAATCACTGCATTATATGCAAATGATACTGCATTATTAGCAAGATCTCTCAGCCCCAAACTAGCCATCAAAAGACTCCAAGGGATGCACACATTAGAGAAATGGTTGATGGACTGGAGGATCCAAGCAAACCCACAGAAGAGTTCAGCCATACTGTTCACTAGAAAGAAGTTTCAGACCAAGGAAGACATATCTACTAGGAGTTAAGATCCCATGGCAGAGTGAAGTCAAATATCTCAGCGTGATGCTCGACAAAAAAAACTCCAATTCACCAGTCATATAAAACACATAAGCTCGAAGACATCCAAAGTAATTGCGCAGCTCTATCCCATGATCAACAGAAAAAGCAAGCTGGGCATTCAGAACAAACTACTCATATACAGGATGGTAATATGCCCAGTCATCACTTATGCATCATCTGCATGGAGATGCATAAGTGATGAATTTGAATACAAATATTCAAAAGCTGCAGAGAATACAGAACAAATGCCTGAGAATGAGTTTAGATGCCCATACTTTATCAGAAACTCCCAGATTCACAGAGGTCAACATTCCCTACATCACATCCCTCCTCCACGACCTAGCAGTAAAGTTCTTCACCAAGATAAACAATCATCCGAACCCACTGATCAAGCAAGCTTCAGACTACAATGAAGCAGAATTCTGCAAACAAAAGACACAAGTCAATTCTATGCTCAGCTGTACAGAGTTAATCTCATTGCCCTTTCAGGGCGAGCTTAAAGCTCAATAATTCTCCACTCAAAGAACTTTCCTTCTCAGACAAAGGGGAATATGAAAAGCATTTATGCTTCATTCACCCATCAAACCAGTATTGTTCTGCGAACATCTCAATGCATTTTTTAAAAAACTGCCATTGTTGCAATCGTAAAGTTTATTACTTTTACCACGAAGGGCTAGATTTTGTTAGCCTAAAAACTGTACTACAAAAAATTATTCTTTTTATAACTTCATACCAACGTTTCCTTTCATTATCTAAAACTGTTTGCTGCAATGATCAATACAAGTTTTATTTTTTAAGAATGTAATTAATTCTGTCCATTTTTTGTTGTTCAAATGATTTAAATTTTTCTCATGATGATTCGGGTACATTGCAAGATGTTGCCTATATTCTGCTAATAACAGCAGAATATAGAATAAAGTTAAAAACTGCAGCATATTCTCTTATATATACGTTTAGAGCAAATGCGAGCGTGAACAAGATTAAACAAATTCAAACGCGCAACATCCTGTAAAAAATAAACTCACGCAAGTTCAAGTTTTTACTTGTTTACACTGAACTACTTGTTAGAACTAGGATCAGAATAAATTAAGATCTTAAGGAATAATAATAAATAAGTGATTATAAATAATTTGTTTAAGACAAATCTATAAAATATAATTAAAATTTAAACAAAAATGTAATTTATTTTGATATAATTAATGAATAATATATTTTTTTTAAAGTACCTTGGGTCGGTTGTCGAGAGGAATGGTGACCTGGATGAGGAAATACAGCACCGAATAATATGCGGTTGGATGAATTGGAGGAAGATGAGCGGGGTCCTGTGTGACAAGAGCACAGGCAAGGAAGATGGAGGTAGCGGAGATGCGGATGTTGAGATGGATGAGTGGTGTGACAAAGAAGGACAGGATAAGGAATGACTACATCAGAGGGACGGTTAAGGTGGGACCAATTGGCAAGAAGATACAAGAAAGTAGGCTGAAGTGGTTCGGACATATAGAGAGGAAGGGAGAAGAGTATGTTGGTAAACGAGTGGAGTATATGGAGTTGGAGGGAAGGAGGAAAAGAGGCAGACTCCATCCTTACTTCGGACTCCATCCTTACTCTTAGGGAGTAAGGATGGAGTCCGAAGGATGCCCTGGACCGGAGAACTTGGAAGAGGAAGGTTAAAGATTGGTGCGCCGACCCCGTTTAACATGGGATAAGGCAGAGTGAAAGAAAAAGAAGATATTTTTTTTTAAAGTATTTCCTCCTTGAAATCTTTACTATCCTGGCGCATGTGTGCATTGCACACATTGCTGGTGTGCCCCTGTCAGGAAGTAGAAAGGTCACAAGCAGCGTTTCACAGGGGTTCAGTACTGTAACCATTATTATTGCCTCTGTAATGCAACTATGCAACTGGAAGAATGACAGTATATTGCACCCTTCGAATGGAAAAGGCTAAGTTCGATTCCTGTCATAATGAGAGGATCTTTATATGGGCTTTTTCATTTGAAGATGAATTAGCTGATCTCATACAGTGGTAGCAGGGATTTTTTTCCCGCAAACTCAGGTTTTTCATCTCAGAAGTAAATTGGCCTTCAGAACACACAAAATATACAGACAAAAAATATTGTTGGTGGTGGTGGTGGTGAAGGACAGTAGATGGTGTTGATGGTAGTTGTGTGTTACAAGTCCTCATTATGAGAGGAATCTTTAGATGGGCTTTTTCGTTTGAAGATGAATTAGTCAATCTCATCCAGAAGTAGCAGGGTTTTTTTTCTCTGAAAACTCTGATTATTCATCCCATATACAGGCAAATTGGCCTTCAGAATGCAGAAATATACAAACAAATAATATTGTTGATGGTGGTGGTGGTTGCGTGTGGCAGGAGAATTAAGTTGGGGGGAGATGGTTAGATGTGTAGCAGAGTGCAGTAGAGTGCCCTCCCAGGATGAGTGCTTCGACTCCTTGGAGGTGTCAAGTAATAATGATAATAAAAACTTGATGTCAATGACCACTGGACTACAGGAAGAGATATTCAGTTGTTTGCAGACGATGTGATGTGATGCTTGGAAGAGTTTAGTAGCAGTGTTGATGTTTTGGCTCTTCAAGATGATTTGAACAAACTGGAAAGTTAGGCAAATAGGGATGTCAGTTTAATACAAAATGTAAAGTTTGAAATATGCACTCCACAGATTGGATACTTCATACTCACTTGGTGGAGTTATATTGAAAGTAGTGCAGGAAGCAAGGGATTTTGGGATGATTGTAGATAGAAATTTGAAGTTCAAGTACATATTTCAAAGGTTGTAAAGACAACTCAGAGAAATGCTGCCTGCAATATTGAGAACACTGATCATAAGAGATAGGAGGATGATGGCTCCATTGTATAAACCTTTGATCATATTGCATGGAGTTCTGTCTCAGATTTGGATTTGGATATGAAGGGGGGAGGGTGAAATGATGTTATGGAGGGTGCAGAAATGCATAACTAAAATATCAGGACTGTACAATGTTGGTTATGAGAATACAATAAAGGCATGCTAACTACAGAGTTTGTTGGATAAAAGTCAAAAGGGGATGGGATGGGATTGAATGAGATATTTAAGCTGTTGAAAGGTTATTATTGGATTGACACTGGAGAGATTTTTCATATGGTAGAATGAGAAGAAGGAACAAAGACAAGTGGGACGGGTATTCCAGGAAGCTACAAAAGGAAATGCTGAGTAACAGGGTAAGAAGTATGTTTTTCATATTGAGAGCACAGTAGAAGGTAGAAGGATGATAGAAGGAGCACAGAATATACTAAGGATGGTAAAAATGCAAACAGTGGATGAGTTTCAAGAGTGGGTTTCAATAGACTGCGTTATCTAGTTTTGATCTCCCATGACGAGTCTAATGACTCAATGGAGGTCAGGAAAATAACAATACTGTGTGGAGTAAGGGATAGGCATAAAGATATTATTATTATTATTATTATTACGGGCAACTCCAGGGAGTCATTAGACTCATCGAGGGAGGCCCCAAATCATTTTCATCACAACTATTCGACATTCATACAGTATCTATCATACCTCGCCTTAAACTCATTCACTGTCACAGCATCCACCACAGACTCAGGGAGCGCATTCCACTCATTCACTACTCTAAAAGTAAAGAACCCAGCTCTAACACCTTTACTAACCACACTTTTGCCCAGTTTCCATGGATGTCCCCTAGTCCTCCCACAACCAGCCCTGTTCTCAAAAATATCTTCTGAATTAATTTTATAGAAACCCTTCAGTAATTTGAATGTCTCAATCATATCTCCCCTCCTCCGCTTATCAACCAATTTTTGCAACCCACAAATCCTCAACCTGTTCTCATACGGTTCATTCCACAGACCTGCTATCATCTTGGTCACTCGCCTCTGGATCCTCTCCACCTCCTCCCCATCAAGAAGAAACCTAGGTGACCAAATCTGAGCACAGTAGTCGAGATGAGGTCTTATCAAGGCTCGATACAGAGGAACAATAACCTGCTTGTCTCTGCTTGTCAACGTATTCTTCAGCAACCAAGTGATTTGATGAGCTGATTTGGCCACTTTTGCAATGTGTCCCCTAAATTTCAATTCCTTATCCACCAACACTCCTAAATCTCGTGCCTCATCAATTTCCTGGAGCACGGTTCCACCAATGCAGTAAACTGCCTCCCATCTTTTCACCCCAAAATGCATAACCTTACATTTTGCCACATTAAATTGACATCCATTCTCCCTAGCCCAGACCTCCAATCTATCCAAATCATCCTGCAAAATTTTGACGTCATCTGCATTCACTATTGCCCTACCCAACTTCGCATCATCCGCAAACAAATGAACTGTTCCTCTCAGATCCTTTCCTATATCATTTATGAACAAATTAAACAGCAGTGGTCCAAGAACAGATCCTTGTGGTACACCACTAGTCACAGGCCGTCTTGTGGACTCTACTCCTGAGTAAACCACTCTCTGATATCTCTCCGTCAACCACCCTCCTATCCATCTCACCAACCCTATGTCCATTCCCATATGCTGCAATTTACTGATTAGAATTCCATGTGGTATCCTGTCAAAATGATTCCTGTTATGCTGATTGGCCGGTAATTTTCAACAGCAGCCTTGGAACCACCTTTGTGCAGTGGAACTATTTTCCATTCTTTCCACCCCCTTGGGACTGACCCAAGGGGGTGGAAAGAGGTATACAATGGTGTGCATTAACACGACAGCTAGACAAATCCAATTATAAATAGACTGAAATGAACCATCATATTACACTCAAATGCTGTTGGCCTCATCAATTTCAACAATACCTTTGGTTAGAAAGACCTGGATTTGAAACTCATCTATGACATAAAGAATCTTTATAAGAGCTCTTCAATTGAAGATTAGTTAACTAGTCTCGTATGAAGATAGTAGGATTTTTTTTCTTCTGGAAAACTGAATTTCTCATCTCACAAAATAGGCAAATCAACAAGAACACACTTAAACTTAATGTTGCTTTAGTCATGACTGTCTCACAATATCTCCCTACTACTTTATAAAAGCTGGAACAAGCAGTGACTCACTAACAAAGTAATGAATTCTATAAATGACTGGGGATGTAATAAACTGAATATGCAAGATATATGACAATGAAATTAAACTGAAATGAACTGAAAAAACAGATGGGCAAAAGAGTTCTTACAATTAAAGCAACTGATGCAATATACACAATCAGTTGCAAAGCTATTTATATGAAATACAAGCTATTTTATCTTAATAAAGATAAAAAAAATCATAAATAACAAATAAGTACTAAATTTGTGTATTACTACTGTATATAATCATAGTGTGCTTAGCATGATTACAATATCTAGTAATGAATAAAACAATATGTTACCTCTTTCAAGTAGCCGTTATCTGTTCCTACAAAAGCCAAGGTATGCTGGCCAGTTGTTGTAGTCATCACAGATGTTAATGTGGTATTTGAATATGTGAGTAATGTAGAAGCAACAATTGGGACAGTACCATTAATTTTCAGAGTTTCACTACAAAAACTTAAGATATTACCGCCCTTCTGAAAGAAAACATAATTGCATTAAATAAATATCCATGTAATATACAGATGTAAATATACAGACTACATGAATATCACATATATATATATATATAGATAGATAGATAGATAGATAGATTGTAATGCTCTCTAATACATTTCTTTCAGTTAAGAAATATTATGACAAAACTGTTTAAAAAAATTACAAAACTTGTTAATTGGGGTGGTTAAAATGGAATGCACTGCTTGAGAGTGTGACAAGTAAGGAAATGATGAATGAATTTAAGGCATCGGTCAATGAGCTTTGTGTATGACACTGGGAATCTCCTAATGAGTCTTTTAACTCCATAAAGATCTAATGATAGTAGTAGTAATAGTCTTGTGACTGTAAATTGTGTATAAAGTTGAAGTTTCTCTAATGGTAAAGAATTGATTTCCATTGGTAGAAAGTCCTACATCCACCCAAGAAAATAAAATAACTATCTCAATAAACAGAGTAAAAAATAATCTACCAGTATTAAACAGAAAATAACCTAAATTCAATGTAGTCAGTAGGCCTGCTTGCATAAAGAATTAAAAACAAATCATATTAATAAAGGGAGATGCAATCTTTTTTTAAAACAATCGTATGTGCCAAACAGTACCATCGACAGGATGTAGCACAGAGGCAGCCTGCCTCACGGCGCGGCTTAATAAGGGTGCTCGTTCAGCCATATTGCGATAGGTGAAGTCGCTACACTAACAATTCCTGTTAGCGTAGCAGTGCGGAAAGAAGTTTTTCCAAGCTTAAACCAATTAAAAATTATTGCAAACAGCAATCACCCAAGAAAAATTGGTTGGTCTAGCAACTATATTGATAAAGGCAGACATAGCTTATAATTTAAATTTAGAAGAGCATATAAACAGTTTTATTGTGCGATATCCCTGTAGAGAAAACATTTAATTAATATTATTATGTAATCGGTTAATCAATGTTTCTCTTGTGATAAAAACAAAATAGCAATTGGAGATTTTCTTATATTTTTGTCTTATAATCCATCAGGGATGATATTTAATTGTTTGCCTCAGGGTGTTATTTAATCTGGCGATGGCCCTAGTGCCAAACATAATACAAAATAAAAAAAACATACTAAAATGTATCTTTGGGATATTATATACTGGAATTGTACTATAACTAATGAGAATTTTTTCTTATTTCTTCCCTCCTCTACTTTTACCTTGTGGCATCGAGGATTTTCTATTCATTTAACCGCTACTGCATCGAAGATAAGGTGGTTAGCCCTATGCCTCCCAGTGTGTATCCTATGTCTGTAGCTACATGTGTTCAAGGGCTGGTTTGCCTGTTCTGGGGGGGGGACAAAAACTCGAGTTTCCAGGTGAAAAAAATCCTACCTCAATTTGAGACCAGCTAACTCACCTTAGTTAAAAGAGACTAGATAAAAATTCCTCACGCCACTGATAAGAATCGAACCCAGGTTCTTTCCGACCAAAAGGCTTCATCTATGCTGACTGAGCTATGGAGGCTCTACTAATGAGAATTATTGCATTGAAATAAAATAAGTTTTATTTCACAAGGTATGGATTTTCAGCCAAAAAAAAAAACCTGTTCAAAAACTCCTATCACTGAAAGTAAAGGTAGATGAATAGAAGCTGAAAGAGAGATATGAAAGAGTCTAAATGCATATATGATCTTGGAATTAAAAGGGAGATGTTAGACCTCATGTTATGAGAATGTGCAAGAGAATTGGCAAGGCCTGTGATCAGGCTGTTTAAATCTGGGCTCTGCTGAGATCCAAGGTGTAAAAAGATGACAAAATATCTACCTTTGCATAAGAAGACTCCAAGATAAATTATAGACCACTCAATCTTAGGAGTGGCAGTTAAGGTATTGGAAAGTTGGTGAAAGGCAGAAATAGGTGAATAGATATATGTACTGTATGAGATGCAACAATTTTGTGAAGGGCATGTTCACTTTTTATAATTCTTCTTCTTCTCTTCAGGTATTAAGCCTAGTGACCTGTTACGGAGCCACTAGGCCTAATTACTGTATAGCCATTTCCTTTAGGAAATGGCTATACAGTGATACTGCTGGGCTTTGCAAAGGCATTTGATAGCATCCCACACGGAACCACACTGCTTGGAAAGAAGTCAATGGACACCCTCATGAGAAAGGTGGATTGTGCCATATAACGAGTCACATGTTTGTAGCTAGTATAAATTAGAGGAATATGATGCTCCCAAGTCAGTTCAACTGTGTCTAGGTGAAATTGCTGCGAGAAGGAACTGACAAAGTTTGAAAGAAGCGTTGTGATAGGTTGCCATGTTGCAGGCCTATTGTTGACAAATTGGGCCATCCCAGGTCAACAATCAGTGATATCATACTGAGATGGAAGCATAGTGAAGAAACTCAATTGCAAATACTACCCGCAGTGGACAACTCACCAAACGTGACTGTAGGGCACTAAGAAGGATGATATGTAAAAACTGCCATTCGTCGGTTGACATATCCAATGCAGAGTTCCAGGCATTAACTAGAACATGAATCTCCACAAAAACATTCAAAAAAAAAAAAATGTTGCGAGTTTCCATAGTAGGACCACAAAATACAAGTCCCACATTACCTGAACCAACATGCAGTATCATCTTTAGTGGTGCAATGAGCATGTACAGCGGTTCGGAGATGCTTGGAAAGCTGTGTTATGGAGCTATGAATCATGCTACACCCCTTTACTGTGGTGAAACTCACCTTCAATTGAAAAAGCCCATATAAAGATTCCTCTCATCACAACTAGAATCGAACTCAAGTGTTTTCCAATTGAAGCAGGGTGACCGCCACTAGTACTTTCATACTGGATCTAGTACTTTTTATAAATTTTTAGTGTTCTAGCACGTTCACCAACAGATCTAGTACTTTTTTCCTTTCGAATAATAATAATAATAATAACAACATGAGAGTTAGACATACGCGTTTAATATTTTTCTCTTCTCCCACCTCCCCATGTCACATTCAGTGACACAAGAATATGATTTCTCTTTTTTTCCTATCCCTCTCACTGTTCGCTAGTCTTCTCCCCCCAATCCCATATTCACGCAATCCGACTGGCATTAGCCAATGAAAATATATTTTTCGCTGTTCAAACACTTCTCGCGCGTTATAAAAAGTCCAGTGTTTTTATTAATTTTTTTAAAATAACTTGTTTAATTCTTCATCGAAAATATTATTATTTAGATTTTCCTTTTAAACATGGACAAGTGGCAAGAAAAACTTTCTAAATTTAAATCTGATTCTAAATCTCAGGGAGAAATGTGTAGTGCATCAGTCAGTAAAGTACATAAACGAGCCATTGAAAGTGAAGATCTCAATGCCAGCCCTTCCCACTCACAAGAAACGACTTCTGGCACAGATAATTCAGATAAAAGAGAAATTGATAATAGTTATGATTCAAATTCAGATTTACAAGGTTCATCTAAAAAGATGAAAAAATCATATAAACAAAAATTCAAAGAAGATGGTTGGAGGATTACATTCTTAAATCCTAGATCAGTTCAGATAAAAGTAAAGGACACACTGCTTATTGTAAATTTCGTGATATAAGCATTAATGGTAGCAAATGTCTATTGATTCATTATGCAAACACTCCAAAACACAAGCAGAATGTAAAATCTAAAAGAAGTACAGTAGATATGATGTCATCATTTAAATCCAATTCCAAATACCAGTCGGAAAAACAAATTAAAGAGGCAGAATTAAGATTATGTGCATATGATGCAGGCAGGCCCCTTCCGTACTGGGGTGCAAAGAGTGCAATGAACCCAGGCGGCACAATTTAGGGACAGTATAATTGAACACGTTCATAAAAAATAGGGAATCAATAATACACTGAACTATTTGTGCATATTTGTCACCTTCGAATGTGAGAGATTTCAGTGAGGGGCTGAGTCGCTGGGTAGTTAAATAAATGGTACGAGCTTCAACACAACTTACTTTAATCACTGCTCTCAGCACACCGAACAAACCCTCTAGGAGTTTCTTGAGTTTTCTTCTTGATGGACCTGTGTTTCACTCAGGATTTCTCCATGAGTGCAGGTCACAAAGATGCCTCCAACGATCTCGATCTTAAGCCTCTCTCTTCCATGTTATACCCATAGATTTCACTAGTGGATCTTTTCATCCTGTAGGTGGTCTTCCTGGTTTTCTCTTTATTCTTGTTACCAGTTGAATATTCTATATGTCCATCTGTTATCCCTGAGTCTGGCTATGAGACCTGCCCATCTCATCTTGCTTTCATATACTGCAGTTACCATATCTTTTATGCCTGATCTCTTTCTTAGTTCCATGTTTCTAACATGTTCCATTTTGCTGTTGTTACAAATCCTACGTTCTATTGCATGCCGAGTTATTCTGAGAGTCTCCTCTTCTTTTCTTGTCATGTTCCATGTTATAGGCAGAAGCGTAGTGAGGCTATGGCCAATGTGGCCCCAGCCATAGGTGCAAAAATTTAGATTTTTAAAGTTTTTTTTTTTTAGAACGGCGCAATTATTTTTCCTCGCCATAGGCGCCAAAATTCCTCACGACGTCTCTGATTATAGGAGTATGTTTGTTTATTATATAAAAATAAGTTTTTTTTTACTATTTGTGTTTTTTCTTTATTTTAATATACATTCCTCTTAATGTGCAGTATGATAAAATGATTCGTAACATGTTACAAATCAATTTTATTATACTTTGGGATCCTTTAATTTTTAATGGAAGGGGGGCATAAACATTTTGCACTCAGGCGACGCAAACCCACGGAACGGCCCTGGATGCCGAACAATCTGCTTTTATGGCTTATGGATACTCTTCCAACTCCATTGAAAACAATTTCTCCTGATAGTGTGGACGCATTAAATGTAACTATCTTATTAAAAATAATATTGGCTGTAGATTCACACAATGAAATCGCAAAAAACTCCTTTGATGAATGGACTCCTTTTAACAAAAGAAAAATTGAAACATTCATCAGCTACAGATTTTACTATTTCTGAAGAGTTAATTAATTTAGCAAAATCTGATAAAAATAATGAATAAATACTTTCAGTGTTTTTCTTGTGGGTGGGAACCCCTGTATATATGTAAATAGCATATTAAATAACTGAAAATTTAATGTTACATTTTTTAAACACTAAAATGAGACTAAAAATTATATGGTAAATTAACACATGTGAAATGCTAGAGTTACAATTGGGACTCTGTTATGATGATTGACAACTGCAGCTCTTGGACTCATAGATGACTACAGTGAGGTGAGTTTTGATGATTTTTTTTTTTCATACCTCCCAGATGAGTCTTTGACTCCATGGGATCTTGGGTAATAATAATATTTGTTGTACATGTGTTAATTTTGCGGTTTTATATTGAGTTCATCTATGATAATAAGGTAGTAATATCGTAAAATGCCCTAAACAGAGTGAAACGAAAGCAAATAAAAATTTAGTACTTTTTTTTTTTTCAGATCTAGTACCTTTTTCCTGCATAAGTTAGTACAAAATATTTTTGCTGGGTGGTCCCGATGTTCTTCCGGAGGCGTAAAAGTATCATGTTTACGGATACCTGTGGTATTAACTAGCATTAGCACTTATGTTAACTAACATAAGTTTACCCTACCTGCGACCTATCTCAGTATTCGATATAACATCGTCACTAAATTTAATCATTTTTACCTTAATATTCAGTTTATTCGTCTTCTTTTTACTGGAAGCAACAGCACCCTTACTTTGAATCTGATCTACTATTATTAACAACAATAAAATGAAATAATTATAAATTATTATTAATTTAATAAATTATTTAATTTATTAAATATAAATAATATATTTAATAAATAAATTATTGTTTATTATTATTATTATTATTATGAACAGTTTGTAATTCGCAGTGAAACACCAAAACACTGATATAACGAGCAATGATGTCTACACAAACAATTCACGAAAATTACGCATCGGTTGATCCACGACAGCATCATGTTGGTAAAAGCTTGCATGAGCGAATGTAGTATCGTATTTTTATATAATGGCATTGGCCATAACTAATAAGCGTGGAATATGCGCTCTGTCTTAAGGCAGGGTATAACTATAAAATTATTATTACACGACATCTCCAAAGACTCCGCTATACGCAACCTACCACCAATATTTAATCTTCCATGACTGATTTGTTTAATGAAAAGCAGACTGCGTTAACTCACTTGTAACTTCAAAACTGAGATTTAAAAATTCAAATTTGTTGTTGTTTTTAATTCAGTTAAATTTAATTAGATAAAGCATCACGGCTCTGTCTAATATTGAAATTTCAACTAAAATAAGCATTCTGGAATTATATTTTAAATTGCAAAAGATGTATAATGACACCGTCATTCATAACTTTCTACTCTGGCACCACAAGTTACAGTGGTTTGGTATGTGGAATGGGGGGGGGGGGGGGAATGTGATGTGTTTTGCTTTGTGCATATTGCGGCTTCGGTGACGTTGGTGACTCAAATTAGCTTTCGATGGCCGGAGACTAGAGACTTTTCTACATGTGTTCGTTTCTGATTCGCTTTGTGATGTTGTTCGCTTGTTTTGGGTGCGTATTTGTTTCCGGGGGAGGGGGGGGGAGAGTTACACAGGCTTCACTGACTTTAAATAGGCGAGTTAGTTTTTGAGGGCCGCAAGTCAGAAGTGTTTGTTTCTAGGCACTCGCGTTTCTGGTACTGACTTTTGGGATGTATTTCGTTTGTATTCAGGTATATAATCTTCACTGATTTTTAAATGGTCAGTTTAACTTTCAAAGGCCGCAGACCAGAGGTGGTTGTTCTAGGTGCCCGTGATGCTGATATTGGCTTTTCTGTAATAACATTTCTGGCTAGATGGGTGAAGCAAAATTGCTTTTCATATTCCCCTTTGTCTATAACGAAAGAACTTTGAATGGAGTGTTTGTGAGCTATATGCTCGCCCATTGAGAGCAGTGAAATTTGCTGTGTTCAGTTGAACTTAAGATAGACTTTGGTCTTTTATATTTATAGCTTGTTGCTTGTCTTGGTAAAGAACTTCTCAGCTAAATCTAGGAGAAGGGAAAAGATATAAGGGATATTAACTTCTCTATGGATCCGGGTGTTTCTAATAAACCATGGGGCATCCAGAATCATCCTCAGGCACTTATTCTGCAATCTATGAAGTTTCAGAATATTCGTATTCGAGGTGTGGCTCCATGCGGGGGATGCGTAAGTGATGACCGGTCGAATTACCATCTTGTAAATTGTTAATTTTGTTTGTGTGTCCAGTTTACTTTGTCGGTTGATCGTAGGGTAGAGCTGTGCTAAGACTCTGGATGTCTTCGAGGTAATGTAACATATATGTTTGCTGAATAGGAGTTTACTATCAAGATTCACTCCAAGATATTTAACTTCAGTCTGCCATGGAATCTTTACTCCTAATAAATAAATGTCCTCCATGCTATGGATTTTCTTTCTAGTAAACAGTATAGCTGAGCTTTTCTGGGGGTTAACTTGGATCCTCCAGTCCACCATCCACTTTTCTAAAATGTTTATGCTGGTTTGAAGTCTTCTAGTTGCCAGTTTTGGGCTCAGAGATCTTGCCATCAGTGCAGTATCATCTGCATATAATGTAGTGAATGTTGCTCTCGGGTTCAGAGGTATGTCCGCTTTGAAAACAGGAGAGGGGCCAGAAGAGATCCCTGAGGTACGCCTGCTGAGACCCTGCGTTTCGTCGACCCTGACCTGCACATATCCGTCTTTCAGGTAAGAGTGGATTATTTTTATTAGCTTCATTGGCAAGTTAAATTTTTATCAGTTTGTAGAGAAGGCCTTGATGCAATACTTTATCAAACGCCTTCTCTGCGTCGATGAAGATGGCAGCTGTATTGAGTTTCCAGTTATATCCTTTAGTAATGATTTGTACCAGCCGGTGTACTTGTTGAGCTGTACTAGGGGCCTTACGGAAGCCAAACTGTTCATTAGTCAAAATTCCTAACTTATCTGTTTCTGCTTGGAATCTTGAGAGGATCACTTTCTCTGTCACCTTTCAGAGGCTGGACAACAGGCTCTGTAGCTTTCGGGATGGTGAGGATTTTTTCCTGGCTTCTTCAATGGCATGATAGTGGCTGTTTTCCATGTTGTAGGAAAATGCTGGAATCTAAAAATGGCATTTGTAATGTTGACAAGATGGACTATGGCCTTTCTTGGGAGTAGTTTTACTATTCTATTAGTTATGCCATCTGGTCCTGGAGCTTGTTTACTGTTTAGATGTGTGATGATATTTATCATTTCTGCCGGAGTTGTAGGAGTGATATGTTCAGAGTAAACAGTGTTCTGTCGTCCTAACATGACGGTGAATCTTGTATATAAGGTTGATATTTAGATTTGTATAAGATGGATTGCACTGAGATTCAAGGTTATCTACTAGTGGTTCGGCTTTCTCTTCATCTTTGCGAACCGTCCCTTTCTTGGTTTGTATAGGGGGTATGAGTTGCTTTTTGATGCGGATCGTGCTTAAGAATTTCCAGAGAGAATGATCTTCAGTATTGATGTTAGCCAGTTTGGTTTCCCATTGATGGTTTGTGTGTTTTTTTGAAGAGTTTCACGGACTTGTTTGTTTAGGTTGTTTAATACTGTTTTGTCTTGTAGGGCTCTGGTATTGTGGTATCTCTTTCTGGCTCTATTTTTTGCTCTGATTAGCTCCATGATTTCTTCTGGGATAGTTGGTTGGGTCGAAGACATTGGATTGCCTGACTGATTCTATTGCGTTCTGAATTTGTAGAGTTAGGTTATTTACAGCTGAGTCTATCTCTTCCTTTTTACTGATGTTGGGCACCAGACCAATATGATCGGGAAGAACCTTGGCTAACTTGCCCCATGGTATGAATGTGTGTGGAGGAGAGAATTAATCTGATGAACCTAGATTAAGCACTATGGGAATGGGACTGTGGTAAGAAGATCATTCATTAACCGATTCCAATTTGAATTGGTATCTTATATTTTTAAAGATGGCGATGTCTAGTACATCCGAGCTACCTGAAGGGCTGAAGTGGGTGGGCTCGATAGGACCGGCCACAACAGCAGAGTTGAGCATTGCAAAATTGAATAGTGTGTGGCCTTTGGTGTTAATTGAAGAGATGTACCAAGCTTTGTGTTTTGAGTTGAGGTCTCCTGCTATTATTATGGAGTCATTTGGACCAAGTATGGAGTCCAGATCTGTTGTCAGCAGAGGAATGCTCGGATGATTATAAGCAGCATAGATTTGAGACTGCCAGCATTGTAGGTATGTCCCTCCACACCGGTCACCTCCAGGTTTACTGTGAAAAACCTAGCCAATTCGGTTGTACATTTCTTTAGCATACGTGCTAATATTCCATCTGTCCCTACTGCCGAATTCTTATCCACGTCATGCAATAGTTTTTCAACCTCATTTTCATGCAACTAACTCTTCATCCAATGTAGCAGTAGTACTGTGCACCATGTCACATACACCTGGTTGATATTAGGAAAGCGAGTACTCAGTTGAACAATCCGATCAGCTTCTGACACTAGCGTACCATCTGCATTCAGCAAAGTAATTCTTCCACATTCATTCTTTCTTTTACTTGCGGCATAGCGATAAAATTCTTTTGAACTGCGTTTAGTCTGCGTTAGTCATATTCATATTCTGCTTGAGTTTTCCGTACAATACTCGTAACTTTTTTTTGGCCTGCGTTTTATATAGTTCATAATTCCTGTCACTCTTACTCTCACGACATTCGTAGACAGAAAATGATCAAGATCTTTTTATTATTACTATTTTAGTTGTTAGTGGATCTTGTCCTTTAAACACCATAGTTTTTGATTTTTCTGTTGATATTATCATACCATGATCTTTGGCTATCTCATTTAAATTACCTTTCTGTAAGTTATCTTCAGAATTTGTAATTATTATTTGGTCATCGGCAAAAAGGAGAGTGTTTAAGGTCACAGTAAGAGAAAGTTTAATACCTCGATGGAAATTTTTATTCCATTTTATTATTATTTCATTTAAGTAAATATTAAAAAGAGTTGCTGAGAGGGGACATCCCTGTCGGACCTCTTGGTTTATCTCTCTTGTATTTGATAGCTCGTGATTTAATCTCATTTGTATTTGATTATTTTCATATATATACTTTGATAGCTTTTAGGATATTTTTGGTATTTGTCTTTCTTTTAATATGTTAAATAAAATGCTACTTTTCACTTTGTCAAATGCTTTTTCAAAATCAATAAATGAAATGTAATATGTGTTTCTAAATTGTATTCTCTTCTTTTCTCTATTATTAATTTTAGGCAGAAGACCGGGTCTATACATGATCATCCTTTTCTAAACCCATTCTGTACTTCTAAAATAAAGTTTTCAGAATATTTCATTAGTTTGTTATTTAAGATTCTGCTAAATATTTTGTAACAGGAATTAAGTACCCCAATTGGTGAGAGTGACCATAAGGTCATGACTTGGGAGGTGGCTAAAGGAGTCGAATTTACAATTAAGACAGGGTATATGTGGAATTACCGGGCTGGTAAGTATGACAAGCTTAGGTGTGTGCTTGGCTCAATGCCATGGCATGTAAAACTGCAAGGGCTGGATGTTGATGGTGCATGGGAGGTGGTCAAGAACTGTTTGCAGGAGGCAATGGTTGACTGTATACCAAGAGTCCGAATAATCAATCAGGTAGGGGTTAAATGGATGAATAACACTATTAAGCTTGAGCTGCAAAAAAAGAAACAATTGTGGAGGGAATTTAAGGAGAAGGGTGACCATCAGGTGCATGAACAGTATAAAGCTCAGGCCAGGATGGTAACAAGGGTGGTAAGAAAAGCAAAAGCAGATTACGAAAGGAAATTGGCCATGCAGGCTAAAGAGAATCCCAAACAGTTTTTTCAATATGTTGCAAGTAAAAGGAAAAATGCTCATGGTAGAATGATCTTAAAAAATGCTGAGGGTAGGGAGGTAACTGAATCAGTCGATGTTGTGGAATTACTGAGCGAGCACTTTGCAAGAGTATATCATCCAGGTGGTGGCTTTGCGGAAATGGAGGAACCAACAGCTTATACTGGAATTGTGATGAATGAGGTAGAGGTAACTAGTCTATTACAGAACCTCAATGTCAATACATCTGTGGGATTGGATGGTATACCAGCTCGTGTCGTACGTGAAGCGGCCAAAGAATTGTCAGTGCCCTTGACCATTATGTTTAATTTGAGCCTCAGGACTGGGTCAGTCCCAAGGGGGTGGAAAGAGGGGAAAATAGTTCCACTGCACAAAGGTGGTTCCAAGGCTGCTGTTGAAAATTACCGGCCAATCAGCATAACAGGAATCATTATCAAGGTCTTAGAGAAAATAGTCAAGAGGAAAATACAAGATTGGATAGAAGAAAATGGGATACTGTATCGGGGACAGCATGGTTTTGTGAAGGGTAGGTCATGCCTCAGTAACTTGCTCACGTATTATAACACAGTGACGGCTGAACTGGATAAGGGTAATGGGTTTACAGTGATTTTGCTGGACCTTGCTAAGGCCTTTGATAGGATACCACATGGAATTCTAATCAGTAAATTGCAGCATATGGGAATGGACATAGGGTTGGTGAGATGGATAGGAGGGTGGTTGACTGAGAGATATCAGAGAGTGGTTTACTCAGGAGTAGAGTCCACAAGACGGCCTGTGACTAGTGGTGTACCACAAGGATCTGTTCTTGGACCACTGCTGTTTAATTTGTTCATAAATGATATAGGAAAGGATCTGAGAGGAACAGTTCATTTGTTTGCGGATGATGCGAAGTTGGGTAGGGCAATAGTGAATGCAGATGACGTCAAAATTTTGCAGGATGATTTGGATAGATTGGAGGTCTGGGCTAGGGAGAATGGATGTCAGTTTAATGTGGCAAAATGTAAGGTTATGCATTTTGGGGTGAAAAGATGGGAGGCAGTTTACTGCATTGGTGGAACCGTGCTCCAGGAAATTGATGAGGCACGAGATTTAGGAGTGTTGGTGGATAAGGAATTGAAATTTAGGGGACACATTGCAAAAGTGGCCAAATCAGCTCATCAAATCACTTGGTTGCTGAAGAATACGTTGTCAAGCAGAGACAAGCAGGTTATTGTTCCTCTGTATTGAGCCTTGATAAGACCTCATCTCGACTACTGTGCTCAGATTTGGTCACCTAGGTTTCTTCTTGATGGGGAGGAGGTGGAGAGGATCCAGAGGCGAGTGACCAAGATGATAGCAGGTCTGTGGAATGAACCGTATGAGAACAGGTTGAGGATTTGTGGGTTGCAAAAATTGGTTGATAAGCGGAGGAGGGGAGATATGATTGAGACATTCAAATTACTGAAGGGTTTCTATAAAATTAATTCAGAAGATATTTTTGAGAACAGGGCTGGTTGTGGGAGGACTAGGGGACATCCATGGAAACTGGGCAAAAGTGTGGTTAGTAAAGGTGTTAGAGCTGGGTTCTTTACTTTTAGAGTAGTGAATGAGTGGAATGCGCTCCCTGAGTCTGTGGTGGATGCTGTGACAGTGAATGAGTTTAAGGCGAGGTATGATAGATACTGTATGAATGTCGAATAGTTGTGATGAAAATGATTTGGGGCCTCCCTCGATGAGTCTAATGACTCCCTGGAGTTTCCCGTAATAATAATAATAATAATAATAATAATAAGTATACTTATACCTCTATACTACCTACTACAGGGTGCGTCCCCAGGTGGCGAATCGGGGAACAGCCTTCAGATATGGAGGTTAGCTGCGATATAAGCAGAGCAATCTGGCGAATAAGCAGCCGTGGACCAACAGCGACTGAGCTATCAGGGCGTGGGGGAGCAGAAGTGGCAATTCTGTCTCACTTAAAACCTCACAAAGCCCAATGACAACTCGGTGACATGGCGAGTAGTGCCACGATTAAATAAGTACCTACTGGGGCCACCGCCCCTGACATTGGGAAGCAGCATTGTCAGTACTGACACAAGGTTGAAGCCAAATGATGACGGAAAAGCTTGTGATCAGAGATTTGCAGATGGCAATATGATTATATTGTGTACGTCTGTAATACTGCTGAGCAGAAAGCAAATGGAGAAACTACTGCTCTACCTTATCTCCAGAACAACCACCATGGCGAGCAAACCCTTACAATTGGCCCCAAGTTCCCGGCGTCCCTTAAATGGGACAGGGGTGCGAAGAATCTCCGGGCTCAAAATGGTGTCCACTTTTAAAATTGCAACTTGGAATGTCAGAACTCTATGAAGCTGGCAAATTAAGAAATGCCACAAGAGAAATGAAGAGGCTGGGCATCCGGATTTTGGGAATTTGCGAGACAAGATGGCCAGGATCTGGAAAGTGTCAACAAGATAATAATGACAATGTATTACTCTGGAAATGATGAGAACAAACATCGACATGGTGTAGCTGTAATAGTAGATGAAGAAATCAATAAATCAGTAATAAATTGGATTCCATTTTCTGAAAGGATAATGCTGTTACAACTTAAGGGAAACCCCGTTAACATAAATATCATCCAAGCTTATGCACCCACAGCTGACAAAAGTGAAGATGATGTTGAAGAGTTTTATGAACACCTAAAAGAGATTAAAAACTTAACAAAGAAACATGATATAAACATAGTGATGGGTGACTTCAATGCAAAAGTGGGAAGAGGGGGTGATGGGGAAATTGTTGGCGAACATGGCTTAGGCACCAGAAATGACAGAGGAGATCGCCTAGTCCAATTCTGTCAGGAAGAAGATCTAACAATAGCAAATACCTGGTTTAAACTTTCACCCAGAAGACTGTACACTTGGAAATCGCCTCAAGATAACCAACATAATATTGTCAGAAATCCAATTGATTATATACTGATAAATAAAAGATTCCACAGTAGTATAAAGAGTGCAAAGACTTATCCTGGAGCAGATATCTCATCAGACCACAATCCCATAGTTGCAGAAGTACGTCTTAGATTAAAATCAGCTAAAAAATCACAAAAGAAGAAAAAGAAAATTGATGTAGAAAAACTGAAAGACCCGAACATAAATAAAAGTGCCAAGACACAGCTTAACTTAAAAGATTCCACAGTAGTATAAAGAGTGCAAAGACTTATCCTGGAGCAGATATCTCATCAGACCACAATCCCATAGTTGCAGAAGTACGTCTTAGATTAAAATCAGCTAAAAAATCACAAAAGAAGAAAAAGAAAATTGATGTAGAAAAACTGAAAGACCCGAACATAAATAAAAGTGCCAAGACACAGCTTAACCTGCGATTACAACAGATTAACATAGAAGAAAATAAAAGTGTGGAATCTCTTTGGAATAGCTTAAAGAATGCCATCGTAACAACAAGTATTGAAGAAATAGGTTATGTGAATAATATAAAACAACAGGAATGGATGACAGATGAGATTCTTTCTCTTATTGATACAAGAAGAATGTACAAAAACAAAGACCTAGCCAGGTATACAGAAACACATAACATCAAGAAAAAAATAAAAGAAGCCAAGGAAAATCGGATGAAAAATTTATGTATTGAAATTGAACTGCTTCAGAAGAAACATGATAATTTCAATCTGTATAAGAAAATCAACGAAATTTCCGGAAAACTGAGGAAAAAGCAAATAGTGTCTCTAAGAGACGAAAATGGAAAAATAGTTCTAGAAGAAGAGAATAAAGCACAGGTTTGGATAAAATATGTAACGGAACTTTTCAATGATACTAGACAGAAGCCTATAAATATAAAAGATAACATTCAAGGACCAGCAATCATGAAATGCGAAATAGAGAATGCTATACAAACAAGTAAAACAGGAAAAGCCAGTGGACCAGATGGTGTGCAAACAGAATTTTTAAAATTAATCGAACCAGATAACATCAAACTTCTTGAAAAACTATTTAATAAAATATATGAAAGTGATGAATTTCCATCAGATTGGCTCAAATCTACATTTATCACTATCCCAAAGAAACCCAAAGCGAATTCCTGTGGTGACTTCAGACTTATTAGTCTAATGAGCCAAACATTAAAAATATTTTTGAAAGTAATTCAGAATCGCATTTATAGAAAAAGTGAAGAAACTCTAAGTGAAACACAATTCGGCTTTCGGAATGGTTTTGGTACTAGAGAGGCCCTTTTCTGTACCCAAATATTGATACAAAAATGCATAGAAAAACAGAAATCTGTCTTTATGTGTTTCAGAGATTTTGAAAAAGCATTCGACAAAGTCAGACACACCAACTTAATAGAAATCCTTCAACAAATAAGGCTAGACGAACAAGACATAAGACTAATAACAAATCTATATTGGAATCAGTCAGCTACCGTTCAATTAGACAACATTACCACCAGTGATATTAACATCAAAAGAGGAGTGAGACAAGGATGTGTGCTCTCACCACTCCTGTTCAACATATATGCAGAGGTAATCTTTAAAAAAGCATTGGAAGAATGTCCAGAGAGAATCACAATAAATGGAAAGATTGTTAACAACCTACGATATGCAGATGACACCGTGGTAATTGCAGATAACATTATGGATCTCCAAAAACTCGTTGACAGAGTATACATAGAAAGCCAAAGAATGGGAATAAATATAAACATCAACAAGACAAAATACATGATCATCAGCAAACATCCAGCCTCATCAATGAAACTGACACTCAATGGGAAAAATATTGATCAAGTGTCAAGATATAAATATCTTGGTTGCTGGCTTAATGAACGGTGGGATCCAGAAATAGATATAAAGACAAGGATTGAAGTTGCACGGCAGTCCTTCATGAAAATGAGAACGCTATTCTGCAATAAAGACCTAAACATGGAAGTCAGATGCTGAAATGCTACGTGTGGTCTATTCTGCTCTATGGAGTTGAAACATGGACATTGAAGGCGAAAACCATCAAGAAAATCGAAGCCTTTGAGATGTGGCTATACAGAAGAATGTTAAAGATATCATGGACAGAAAAAATTACCAATGAAGATGTCTTAAAATCCATTGGCAAAGCTAAACATCTTGTACAAATAATCAAGAAACGAAAAACATCATATCTTGGACACATCATGAGAAACAGCAAATACCAACTTCTACAAACTATTTTGGTAGGAAGAATTGATGGCAAAGGAACTAGAGGAAGAAAAAGAATATCATGGTTTGACAACATCAAGACGTGGACAGGAAAGAGCAGTGCACAACTGCTCAGATTAGCACAAGAGCGCAGTTTGTTCGCCAAGATGGTCGCTGACCTTCGATAGAAGATAGCACAATAAGAAGATACCTCTATAGTTTTCAGGGTCATCTGTACTGCCCTTTTTTTAAAGATAGGGATCACAATTGCTTTTTTCCCCATTCTATTTGGGGTGGGTTACTAGTTGAATATATTTTATTTAGAAATAATAGGAGTCTTTCTTTGAATCTTGTTCCTGCATATTTATATAGTTCTGAAACTAACTTATCTTCTTCAGGTGATTTTCGTTTCTTGTTTCTTTCAGGCTGATTTCTAACTTTAGTTATTTCCTTTTCATTGAATGTTTGCCAGTTATCTTTTTTTAAAATATTTATCTGCCCACAATTCTGTGTAGAAATTCTTCTAATTTCAATTCGGTGTTTAATTTTATGTTTTCTTTAGTATCTGTGCTTAAGTGTTTCATAATCTCATACATTGGGCCTTATTTTATATAAGTCATATTCTAAATTAGAAACAAAATTTGTTTCATGATTCTCTATGTCTTTTTCTGACTTCTCTTTTAGCTATGGCTCTTATTCTGTTATATTCTATTTCATCTTCTAATCTTTAACTGCCATGAAACCGCTTAATCATGATTCATGAAATAATTTTTTGAAATATCTGTGTTACGATTAGGAACCACAAGATGGCGTCAGTTGTCTGCATACCTTCCTTCCCAGATTCCTTCGGATCATCGATAGCTTTGGACCAGTTATCAGTAATAGCTCTTCCTTTCAAACTTTCCTACAATGTCAATATCTTTCTTATACAGTTGGATGTTATTTTATTTGTCAATATTTCCAATTTTGATATTTCTCTAGGCATATCTTCAATATATCCTGTCTGTTTTTTTTAACAGAATTTTTTTTTTTTTTTTTTTGCAAATTGCTTTTCATTACTCCAATCCTAAACTTTCCTGATTTTTTTTCCCTAGTTTATCTTTCTATAAAGATTTTGCTCTTCTTTTGATATTATTTTCCCTTTAATTATACCTTTCATTCAGATGTCTTCCTTTATCTTTTCCAGTATATTTTTAAAAATCTGCATTCATCCCTATAAATATTGTTTTAACTCAAAAAGTCGTGAACCTATGGAACATTACGATTAGTGTTGTGGGATAAGGGATTGAATAATCCGCAAAACTTCTCCTAGAAACTAAACATGGAACTTCTTCAAACTACTAATGCCTCCAATAAACGGAAGAGTTAGCATTACCCACAGGAGATGAAATTCATCTACCCCTTCCCATAACCCTAGATCTCCTCCTGTCTTATCAAAATTTACCAACTTCTTCCTAAGTTCTAGTTCAAATGTTTCAGCCATATAATTAAATTTGATATTGTTCTTTCGTTTCTTGTTAGCCCTTAATTTCACTTTCACTTCAACAATCAGCAGTTTATTATCTGTTCCAAAATCAACACCAATAATTGTTTTTGCCGATTTGCTAGCACTTCTTGCCACAGAATAAGGTGAAGTCCATGTATAATCTTCTTTTATTTATAGAAAGTGTTCGCAATAAAGAAAACTGTTCTTGACACAAAGCTCCGCATTCCTTTACTTTGTTTCTCACTCCTAACATTTCATGAAGCCTCATTCTTCTTTAACTTCTACTTTTGTATTCCAATCGTACAATATCATTTTAAAAATTACATTTTATATAATAATATCCATTTTTAAAATATCTTGCAAAATAATATTATCTTTATGATCTTTTATTATTATTATCAATTATTATTATTACTAGAGCTAAGGTGGAATCCCAATATTAGCTTTAGCGAGAAGATCGAATAAAAATAAACAAAAAATATTTTGTTGTACCCAAAATTATTGTAGCTTTCGAATTTCGCAAAGCAAGGCGTTAAATTAACAATACAAATCAATCAGCAGAATAGGTCATAGAACATATGCACACACAACTACAAATGTTTTTCATTGCCTTGTAGGAGATCACTACATCTCTGCTTATTAAAGCAGGATGATAGTAATCTTGAAATGACTTTGATAATTTTGTGTGTGGTCTCTAAAGCAGGGTTTCCAGACAGTCTCACTGGTAGCTCACCCAAAGTGCTAATGTACTATAAGTTTACAACCTTTTATGGTTGGAAACGATAAAATTTAAAAATAAAAAAAATCGTCCACTTTTGTAATCCCTAAAGGGAGCAGAAGAGCTCTTATTCCTCACAAGCTTTAGGAAATTGATAGGCAGCTGGGCAGGAGAGGAACTTGGGAACCACTTGAAAAAAAGCCTAAAAATGTATCACTAGTAGTAACACGAATCAAACCAGTCGGTCATTACTCTAGTGGTGTAATGATAAAGAAACTTTACTATAAAGCTATACAGGCAACGTGAGAATTAAATTTAAAAATAATAATAAATAATTACTGGTTCTGATTAGGGAACATCATTTCTTATCTCATTCACCGAGAGATATGCAAATCATCCGACCTTAGTGACATTGAATAGTAGATATTTGGCTATCTACTAAATTGCCCCCAAAAAAAAAAAAAAAAAAAGTTAGGGCTAAAAGAGAACCCAATATTCCCTATGAAATGAAAAAAATTCGTGTCTATTTATTTATTTATTATTATTAAAGACCTTCAGGGAGTCAACGACTTATTGAGGGAGGTTATACATAATCGAAACCAGCTGTTATACCTGTTAAATTCATTCGCACGAGGTGCACTCACCACTTCAAGAGGCAAACTGTTCTACTCACTCACTGCTTTGTGGGAGGAAAATCTAGCACTTATCACTTTTTTAACTGCGAAAAAAACTTAACTTCCATGGATGCCCCGTGTCCTCTCCCCACATAACAAAAAAATTCATATCCAAAATATTTCATATTGATGTTACAGCATCATTTCAGAAGTTTATAGTCCTCATAATCCATATTACCGATATAATCTTTGTAACTCTTCTTTGAACCATTTATGCTTTTTATCCCCTCCGAACCCAAGAGAAAAGGCAGTACGTGAACCTCTGTTCACGTACTGCCTTTTCAAGGCGTTGTAAAGAGGCAAAACGATTTCATTATCCTTACATGTCAAGATTCATTTCGACATGGAAATCATCCTCTAAGTTTTTTGTTTGTAATGTGGACGTTGAACTTGAGTTTCCTATCCCAGTCCAGGTTATTCAAATCATTACGTAAGTGCTTGATATCAGTAGCAATCCCTGATTACCTTGCCTATCTTTGCATGATCAGCAAACAATTAAATCTATTAGATACTAATGTCATTAATATATATAGATTTAACAATGGTCCAAGGACCGATCCCTGTGGTAAACTACTGGTCACCTTAAATCTGGCAGATTCACACCCACCAAATACACTTTTTGTTAACTCTCTGTCAACCATTCACTTATCCAAGTCAAGATTTTATGTTCGAAACCCATATTCTTAATGCAAGAGTCTTTCATGTGGTATCGTATCAAATGTCTTAGCAAATTCAAAAGTATCATAGTGTATCTATTCATTTATCTAACTGAGCAGTAACGTTGTTATAGAATATGAGCAAATTGCTAAAACATGACTTCCCTTTAATAAACAACTTATTTTGTCAACCCATTTCTGTATGCAAGTTCTTACCAACTTCTCTAAAATCTTCACTACCACACAACAAATATTAATAGGTCGGTAGTTACACAGATCGATTTTTGCACTACCCTTGTACAACGGAACTATCATACATTCCTTCCATTACTGTGGTATCTTTCCTGAGCTGAGACTCATGTTATACAATAATGTGAAAATCCCAGCCAATTCGGTTGTACATTTCTTTAGCATACGTGCTAATATTCCATCTGTCCCTACTGCCGAATGCTTATCCACGTCATGCAATAGTTTTTCAACCTCATTTTCATGCAACTAACTCTTCATCCAATGTAGCAGTAGTACTGTGCACCATGTCACATACACCTGGTTGATATTAGGAAAGCGAGTACTCAGTTGAACAATCCGATCAGCTTCTGACACTAGCGTACCATCTGCATTCAGCAAAGTAATTCTTCCACATTCATTCTTTCTTTTACTTGCGGCATAGCGATAAAATTCTTTTGATCTGCGTTTAGTCTGCGTTAGTCATATTCATATTCTGTTTGAGTTTTCCGTACAATACTCGTAACTTTTTTTGGCCTGCGTTTTATATAGTTCATAACTCCTGTCACTCTTACTCTCACGACATTCGTAGACAGAAAATGATTAGCATTTTGATTCCACATAAAAGTGATAAAACAATTATAAAACTAGAAATTAAATGCAATTCTAAATATGTTGAAAAGAGTAAAGTAAAGCATCTGAACAATTAAAGGGTTTCAAAACGAATAAATAAATCGACCTGTAAAATCTACCACCTAAACATACTCTTTCACATAATGAAAAGAGAAACAGAGGTTGATTTTATGTAACATCTTTTCAAAAAAAATCAAAAGAATTACAGTTGCATCAAGTTACTAATCATGAATGATTGTTTGGAACTCATGCAAACTTGCTTAATGGATCGGCGTCACAGATGCATGAAGAAATTGACGTGCTGGTAGCATCACAAAATGAATATGATGCCATTCTTCTCCATGCAGCAAAATAATCTTCTAAGTAAAATTTATATTCATAACACAAAACAAATACTCAAAACTTCGTATTTTTATTACATTCGAGGAATATAAATTGGGTATTACAAAAAAAAAAAAAAGTACAATGCAGTAATGTCCCTTCCTTTGGAACGGACTTGCCACGGCTTTTTCCCTTTCTACCTCTATTCATATTATTGTAAAGCCCGCTATTCTTGATGGTAGTTTTATGCAAATAAATCGAAATTTCAATATTGGTTGCTGTGATAAGTAAAGCGTAAGTGAAAAGGAAAGATTTCATGTCACAAGAAATAGAGATGGAAGAAATAAAGCATTTTTTATTGAAACTCCCTGAAGGGATTCAAGAGGGGTTAGATGCACCGGTGCATGGCAATGTATAAACCTATATTAGGAGTTACAGGGATTTCGGTGGTAGTTGACACATGAAGAATTTAAATTATTTACAGGAGAATTTTCAATAAAAATATTTCACTAGTTTGGTAATGCCAAAGACTAGAATGTTGTGAAGAAACTCTATTAAGTATTTTCCTTTATAAAAGAACATATACTTTATCATTTCGAAAATATTGAGTAATATATGAGTTCAAGAATGTGATAAACCATAAACGTCTTAGAAAATATTCATAACCTTTTTAGATATAAATTTCACTTCCGAGAATACCCCTGAGGTGTATTCTGATTTAGATGAACAATTAATATGTTAAAATACGGTTTTTCTTATTTCCCATTACATAACTGATGACTTATTTAAATAGATCACGTTGTTTTTGGTTACTTCTATGTACGTTGCTTCTTGATTTTTCCCCTTGTGATTTGACTGTGTAAGTGTATAAAGATCAGAAATTTGGTAATATCAACAAGAATGAAGTGTTTCATTCCTAGGATTCCTTAAGTGAGAAATACCATCATTTTTCTAAACGTGTTATCATAATTATATGAGTATAACCATAAAGCCAGACTCATCGCGGAAAACTACACTAACCATTATTCACATTATTCAATGCCTATCATACCTCTCGTTTAACTCATTCAGTGTCAGGGCACTCCCAGCTGTTTCTGGCAATCTATTCCACTCATTCGCCATTCTCCAAATAAAAAATGTAGTCCGCACACCCTTACTAACCACACCCTTACACATCTACGGATGACCAATAGTTCTTTGGCTATTTGTTATATATTGAAATATTTCCTCTGAGTCAATTGTATAAAACCCCTTTAATATCTTGTGTTATCATATCACCTATTTTCCGCCTATCAGCTAAACTTTGCAACCCACATACCTGCAACTCCTTATCTCAAAAAGCTTGGTATGACAGGTCTGTGGATCCTATTCACCACCACCACAAATTTCATCACCCAGGTGACTAAATCTGTGCTACAGTATTTAAGATGCAGCCGAATCATGGTCTTATAAAGAGGGAAAAGTAACCTCCCTTTCTTTACTTATTCGACATCCAAGTAATCCCTTGATCTATTTTGATAACTTTTGCAGTATGTCCTCTGGATTTCAACTCTCTATCCACCATCACTCTCAAATCCCTAATCTCGTCAATTACCTGCAATCTAGTGCTATTAATCTAATACACAGCAAGTAATCTCTTCAAAGTTCATAATCTTATATTTTGCAACAATAAATTGACAATCTGTTTATTTTGATGTCTACATCACCTGTATCTGCTATGGTCCTAATAGTTTTGCATTATTATCAAACAACTGAATATTCCCCCCCCCACCCCTTAATGATTACCTATATCATTAAAATAACAGCTAAACAGTAATGCCCAAGTTACCTTGAAATACTCTACTAGTTACTTCAGTTCCCTTCTTGCAGCCATTTCACCAGGAAGGAGTCGCAATGACTTGGGAGCATCATATTCCTTCTATTTATATTGACTACAAACACATGACTCATTACATGGCACGATGCACCTTTCCCGTGTGGGTGTCCGTTAACTTCTTTCCAAACAATGTAGTCCACATCATCCTTGACTGATATTTAAGAAACAATACACATACATACATGCATGTATATATAAAATCACGCTTCGTTATATAACTACCCATTGCTGCTAATTGCATAATTCCATCCAGCTTTTATAAATACATACAAAAATATATGTTTATAAAAAAATAATCATACTTAAAAGCATGTTTCCCCCCTTTTCCCCGGTGCTCAAGTGACTTTTTGGAAATAGATTACTCTGGTTCCGGTTAACTTCAGACAGAATAAGTGAAATTAAACGTAACTATATTCAAGATTTGCTAGATTGTATTTCATTGGTAAATCAATATGATGAAAACACTTCGGCATAAAGTTGCTTCAGCATGATCATAAAGAACAAATGAAAACTAGTTCTTATGCTTTAGCAGCAGTAGCGCATCAAAACCTAAGGACGAACACTATTTCTGAAAATTACAACCTCAAATTCAGATGAATCAGCTTGTGGCAATTTGTATAACTGACGATGTTGAGTAGAAAGCAAGTACACATTCCAATTTTCGAATCGCCCGCAAAGGGGTCAGGTGGTAGCGCTCCACAGAATAAAAGACAAAATGCTGTGCTAAGCGAATAGTGATAGAAGGAAGGAATAAAGTTGCAAACTCGGATGTCTTGTAATGTCTCAAAGATATCTAGATGATTTCGCGTGGGAAAGAATTATTGGAAAGCTTGGAGAAGGTTGCAGAATTACTGATATTGCCAGAGAGTTTGGAATCTCACACAGCGTTGTATCCAGGCTGTGGGTAGCATTTCAAACGAATGGAATGTGTTCCAGACGTTTACTAAGAGGTTGCCCTCGCTCTGCAACGGAGTATGAAGACAAATTTTTGGTTATAACAGCAAAACGCAATCGACGCACCACGGTAGGTCAGCTTGCAAGTCGGTTCAATTCAAGCACAGGTAAGCGGATATCTCGACCAACTGCGGCAAGACGTCTGTGACAAGTAGGCCTATATGCCCGAAGGCCTGTTCCCTTTATCCACAGCTAATTGTAGAACATGCTTTCAGGATTGTTGTATCCATAAAAATTGCACACACACCAAAGGGCTAATGCACTCTTTACAAATGGAGTTGATTTGGTCTTTTCTCCGATTATAGAACGACGCTTGATCTGGCGTGAAAGTGGTGCTGCTTATCATCGCGAGAATAGATACGGCGGTGCTGGGACCATGGTGTGGGGAGGCATTATTCTTAATGGACGAACCGAGCTACAAGTGCTGGAAAAAAGGGATTATGATTGGTGAACGATATTGCAACGAAGTTTTCTAACGTCATATTCGATTGTTCCGTGGTGTTGTAGGCGAAGAATTCATTTTTATGGATGACATTGCCACACCACATCGTACACAAGCAGCGGAGATACTTCTGGGGACCGAAGATATTGATCCAATCGAGTGGCTAGCCCCAGATCTCAATCCCATAGAACACATTTGGGACGCAATAGGGAGACCCATTGCTGCTCGGACTTTCCCTCTGGTAAAACAAAGCCTTATCCTTGCTCTGAAAGAGGAGTGGGCCAGTTTGCCTCAAGAACTCCTGAATCCCTTAGTGGTAAACATGGTACGACGTTGTGAAAGGTGCATCGCATTTCGGAGTGGACATATGTCATACTGAAATGTTTCTCCGCATAGTTTTCTGTAATAATTTCTTAATTACGTCCTTAGGAAATTTGTAACTATTGTCAAAAACGTATTGCAATTTAATTTGTACCAAATTTATAACACAAATTTTGTGTAACTTAATTTATTAGTATGCGGGCAATAAATTTATGTCCACATTTGGCTCTAGTCATGAACATTTTTTCATATACAAGTAAAAATGTAGCTCATCCTTAGCTTTTGAACACTACTGTAGTACTGTGTGGGTTTGCTTACTGTATCATTCACTCGCTACGCTATTTCGATTAGTAACACACGTGCGCGTTTTTATTTTTGTGATGTGTCAAGTTTCGTTATTCCAAAACCATTGTGAGAATAGACAGCGCATATTATTATTATTATTATTTTTTTTTTAATATATATATATATATATATATATATCAAACATTGAAGAAATCTTAGCACCGCGATTTAAGCGAAGTATAACACATTCTAATCATAGACATTTGAAATTGCGAAATCCATTGAGCTTCAAACCCTGTAAAAACGCTAATAATTATTTTCAGTGGCAGGAGGCTGGATAAGCGCTTGGCTTCTTTTTAAGCAAGATAATTAAATCTGTAGAAGACAATTGCGAAGATTTTTTTTTATTTTTAAAAAAGTACTAATTTAAGCATGTAAGATAGAAGTTAACGCTCTTGTGCCTGTTAGTCTAATCTTAATCCACCCGACAATGCTAGTAACAAAAAAAAAAAAAAAAACTAATAGCGGTTTAAATATTGCAACAATAACATCAACCAGTTTGATGCACATATTGCATCCTTCAGCAGTCATGTAAATGATTCGATCAAATAAACAAAGAAAAAATAATAATCCATTTTTAACTGGCGCCTAAGAGATTCTCACCAGTAATCAAGATAGATTACAAACTTCGCTCGCTGTAGCTTCAACAGAAGGAAAACACGCGACAAAGAAATCTTTCACTTCATCAAAGCCAGTAATGAGTCCTGACATGTATGGTTCGTCTGCACAAACTGCAGCGCCGTTATGTGTCTGTTGAGAATTTTCGTTGATCATAATAATGTTACTGCAGCGCTTGAACAGATTAGTTTAGAACCGTCGTACTCTTGGAGACTGCTTAATGAAAGAATAAAAAATGTGTTGAATTTTTAGATGATAATGTTAAAGTGGTTTTGAAAGGGTTATCAAGTGAACAAGTGTTTAATTTCTTGGTGAATTATGTTTGTCTATTCTTCAAACTTGTATGCGTTATTTACTAGCATCTGAAAGTGAGTGACACAGTTAACAACGGGAGTAAAATTAATACAACGAAGGAAGGATATGGATGTTAAATAATGACTTTTTTTTTTTTTTGAGATGCTATGTTTCTTTTACAAAGTGTTTAACTTTTATTAATAATTAATTAGCAAATGTTTAGCTGAAGGATTTATACGATAATTTAGGGATGCAAATATCGTGGTTTTAAGGCTTAGCTGTGGTTCGTTTTCAAAGTTAACCAAAACACGTTATCATTAGAGTAATATTTGAGGATTATTCGTTTATAATTAAAACAAATATAACAAAAAGGTATGACTGAAAACACTTACAAAATTTGCATAATGTGAATGTGCATATATAAAGATGTCCTTAAAATTCAGCTGCTGTGAATATAATTTCGATGAGTTCGAAACTTTTGAGTACGAGACCACTGCAGAATCTCGCAATGCATGGAATTTTGCAGTGATGGAGGGAGTTGGCTCTTTTGTTAGAACAAAAACATCGTGTCATTGCAGTAAGACAATATCGCGCATGTTCAATCGTATGGAATCGCTTTGTTCATGTCGTAAATGGGAAAACTAGTTATGAAGTTATGGAAAATAGTTGCGAAGAGAAAAACCCCTTCGAGCTGCATCCAGCTAACTGAGCTAGTCTTAGTTGTGGAACTGCAACTCGAGTCTTTCAAATACATTTTCATCAATAAATGAAATAAAAGCTGTTATTCTGGATTGCTGAAACGTAACACATAGAATAACTGCCATATTTCTACAAATGGATTGATTAATTCGCACACTAGTTTTATAGTAAACAACGATTGTACACTGCACATTTGTAATACTGTAGGTAGAATACTTGTAGTATCCTTTTAATATATATCGCATATGTACATACGTATGAATCAATCGGGCACATTTGAAATTTCTACCTGATTCAAAGTCATTGCATTTTATAGTCATTCGAAATTAATTTATTTTAAATAAAGAACGTATAGATTAAAAGTGTATCCATATATGTACTTAATTTGATACAAAATAATGCTTTAAAATGCGTTAACTCTGAACTTGTTATTCTATGCGTAGTAAGTATTAATATCCGCCTATCTATTGATATTAATACTTACTTACTGATATTAGTAAGTATCAATAGATAGGCGGATTAAATAAATATGATAGGTGCTAAAACATTTTGAGAAAAGCACCTAAATATTTTTTCAAAAAAAAAAAAAAAAAATTTCTGCCATTCTCATGAACAAAGGCGTAATCTATTCATTTGAGCTTTTATTTGTCCCCTTATTATGCAGTTTTGACCAGAAACTTTTTAGCATATTTCCATACGGATTCTAAATACATTTGCTGATTTCTCATATGACAGCAGAGTGACATACGATTTTTTTCTTCTTTCTATCCCATACTGCCACCAAGTGAGGATTCCGTGCTAATAAGCGCACTGAATAAAAGTAAAATGAAAGACATTAAGTACCAAGACAACCTAAACAAACTGTGCGAGGCAGAAGCCTAATACTACATTATTTGAGATCTCTTCCCTCGCCATACACAACCAACCAAATTAATATTTCCAGGAAATAAACAGAAGTAGTGGAAATTAATTCAGCCTGTTAACAAGTGTGCGTACGAATGTCTGAGGCATCTTTTCTGTTTTCGTTCTGTCCTACTAATTACTTTACAAAACCCTAGAAAGATGAATTTCAAAAATGTAAATGGTGTTTGATTATATTCATTCCCAAGAGGGAATCTTAGTTGGGATATTTTCTGTTATAGGATCTCCTAGTAAACTCGCATATGCAGAAAATGCAGCTGCTACCTTCCTAACAAGTTCGTCGTTAAATCCGCTTAAACAAGCCGACAGACAAGGCAAACACTATTAATGAACGGCACTGTTTGATTAAAATCCTAGGTCTTTGCTTCCCTCGAACCAAGACGGATGCTTTCTTAAAAATTATGCAACAGCCAATTACCACGTATGGGCAAAAGCTTCGAAAGTGGCAGCGCACAAGGCTTTCCTATCGATCACGGTTTGATTCAGCCCGCAGGTGGCAAACTCGGCTGGATTTATTAGCACTTGTCTTATTTAGTTATGCATGTCGTGTTGGCAGCAACTCGTACGTATGGGCGCTCGTTCGCCTGTTCGCCGTGCGTGCCCTAAACTTTTCTTTGTTAGGGGGGTGTGCTCGATGAAATGAGGATGCGTGTTCGCTTAGTGTTATGCAAAAGCCTTTGTACTTTTGTAGTTGGCAGTAAAGTACTTTTTTTCCTTTTTTTTTTTTATGCGTTTCGCAGAATGCGAATGGGCTGTTGGATTCGTTTTGTCCATGCGTTCTTGCACAAGTGATTCCTGCATTGCTGGCCGAACAGATTTTATTTATTTTTCAGTGGATTCCAAATAGTACGCTGAATGGCCCATGTCAATGAAGAAAATTAAAATATTAAAACCTTTTTTTTTTTTTTTTACTTTAGTTTCAGCTTAGATGAGGAAGAAGAACCACACCTCAAATTAATTATCAAAATAACTTGTTAACTTTTATATAGATATTACTTGTAACATGGTGTGTGTGTGTGTATATATATATATATATATATATATATATATATATATGAGTGGCGTCGCGTGCCCATTTCGGTCGGGTGTGCTGTCATGTGGGTTATGCAACCCGCCTTCAAATTTCACATCAATTTGACCGTATGCATGGACGTGCGTCCGCAGAAATTTTTCCAGAGGAGGGGGGGGGGGGACAAAGCTTGGAAACAATTACATCAATAAACGTCTTTTAGCATTTTTTGATGCAATTATTTATCGATGTAAACTATAAATACAGTACATTATTTTCATTTTACATCGATTTCAATGATCTTTAATTCTTGGGGGGGGGGGGAGTATTCAGAATTAATACAGTTTTTAGCGTAATTTCATATATAAAAAAAATGACCTGCATATTTTATTAAAAATCAACTAATTAATTAATCCTAAATTAAATTATTTCAGTTTAAAAGCAAAAAAAAAATCATAAAACTAACATTGCTGGTTTTTAAAATATTATTAAATTACATACACTTACCTTTTAAAAATGTATTTTTCTGTTTAAATTTGTTTCACTATAAATTTACAATTTACTTCACTTAGTGACTCACTAGACACAGAGGGAAAACGAACTGGTTTCGCTGTTCACGAATCAGAAAAAGATGAACCAAAAATAGGAACACGTGTTTTATTGCTGCAATAAAACACATGGCTACCCCACCGTGGGCCGAAACAGGCCAACTCATCATAAAATTTTAAGACAGAAAGCTTTCCATGGTCGAGGGTTTAAGGCTACATATTTCAATCACTTTTACGATTATAATTTGTGGAATTTTTTACTCGAGCCTGGGGGTTTCCGTTTTCTCCCCTCCCTCTGACGCCCATGACCGTATGATGCATTTTTGTCGATGTATGCAAGTTTTGCGACTTCATAACGCATCAGCGCTAATCTCAATTGGTCCAATGCAATTAATTGCAGGATAACCTTGAATATTTCTGCATAGAGTGGGGGAACAATCTGTTTGTTTTAAGATTTATTAGAAAACAACAATGAAGGAGAATGCTATAGTTGATTGGTATATTTGAAATACTCAAAGATGAAAATATGTGAACCATCGTTTATAAGACCTGTTAGAATAGGAAATGAAAAGAAAGAATAAGTGTGAATAAAAATACTTTCATTAATGGTAAACGAATTATTAATAATTATCATTTGTGATGTGTGTGTGTCCTATAAGTTGCTGGGTAGAGCGAATAGCACGATCCTATAAAGTCTAGACATGAATAAGTGAATTTATGAAGGCGAGGAGACAGAGAATGGCAGGAATAAATATCGTTTGATGGAGCAGCAAATCATCTCGTGAAATTTGATGCCCATGTTATGTGCATTTCTATGGTTTGTGTATATTTCGCTTCGTTTTCCAAGAAACTTATTTTGTTTACTGAGACACAGTATACATAACATCCGATCATTATCGGAATTATCCACACTTTCGAGAATCCTACATTCATCAGTTTTTTTTTGTGTTTTTTTTTTATTAGTATCAGCGGTTCGTCTGTCTTATCAATCTCAACATATGCTGGTATTTTGTTGTAGATCAACAACGTCTTATAATACACAGAATATTCATTTTTATTCAGTAATAAATATTTTTTTTTTACTGTCTCTTGTTTCCGAAGACTAGAATAAAAATGTCTCCATATACCGTTAAAAACTTTGCAACCTCAACAGATGCTATGCAGTATAGCAAGAGAAACATTTAGGTTTTTTTTTTTTTCTCCTAACATCCACTTTCAAATTTTCAGTTCCAGAAAACATGTGTAACAGCTGTTTGTAATACAGCCATCTAATATAGAAGCTCAATTCATGACAAGTGACAACTTTCAATTGGATTGGTTGACACAATAACCAATCACAGCTGCTAGGTGAGCTCAAAATGTTAGCTCACCCACTCTCGCCTTCTCAGCGGTTTAAAAATACTAAAACGGCAAGAATTTGACCCGCTGCACCCTCTTTACATCTTTTCGAAGGGCTCAAAGGTAGGTGTATGCATTTTGAAAGCACACCCGGGCTATTAATGCAAATATGCCGCAATGTTTGCGTGTCGAAAAGTGCCCTCTTCATGAAGCATTAATGCTTTATTACCCTCGTGAAGAGGACAATGAAGCATTAGTATATTGTGTTCAATTTTAGGAATCGCGCGAAGTCTGCAAACAATTGGTGGAGTCTTTAACGGGAATAAATGAAAAATATAATATCGGTGATACTGATAATTCGTGGATGAGCCGGACACCTGGAATATATATATATATATATCAGGGGCGAATATATATATATATATATATATATATATATATATATATATATAGAAAAAACTTTAAAAACACGACTAGTTTCGTAGGAATGCCGACTTCTTCAGGTGTGTAAATAATTATAAAAAACTGGAAAAAATAACAAGTTAAATAACCTGGACTTCTCACATAAACAAATTGGAAATCGCAACAGTCAAATTTGAAACTGGGGTCCGCGTGGTAGGATTAGCGTGAGGCAGGAGTGAGTGACCGCTGACTCGAGAGCGCCAGAACTGAATCGCCGAGCTGTGAGTCTGGCAGTTTGTAGCTTAAATTATTGTTCATGTGTGATTGGTCCAGGACTGTTTCTTTTGATTCAAAGCTGCGTCTCTCAAGTTCGTCACCGCATTTATGGATAGTGGACGTAAGATTCCAGTCTATCTGATGTTGGTGTTCTTCTAGATTGGAGTTAGCGGAGAAAAGAACATGACTGGAGAGGGCGCTTGCACGGGTTCTCTTATAAAAGATATCACGTTTATGTTCTTCCAGGCGTAGTGAGACAGACTTATCGGTTTGTCCATAATAAGGTTTACCGCACTCGCAGATGATTTTGTACACTCCAGGAAATTGAAGTTTTCCTTCCTTTCTCGGCGTTTTTAGTCAGTATATTATTATTTAAAAATAAATAAAATAACCAAATCTGCAAATATAAATATATGCAGATTTGGTTAGAATTAATTGATAAATTAAACTATTTAAAGTTATCTTACAATTCATTGCATTAGACCAATTAAGATATGCGCTATGCACGCTTGAAACTTTCATACATCGATAAAAATTCAATCATACAGTCAGACTGACGTGAATTTTGTAGCGCGGGTCGCATAAGCCAGGACAGCACACCCAACCGAAATGGGCACGCGACGCCATTGATATACACATACGGTCTGTGAGAGGTAAAAAATGAAGAAAATTAGGAGAATATTTCGTCTGGTGGGACGCATCAAGCCGATAAACGACAACACTATGAGTGTATTGTCGCTTATTTTGCATTAGGAAACTGTTACTGTTATCAAAAATTCGCAAAAAAAAAAAAAAAAAAAAAAAAAAAAAAAAAAAAAATTTATAATTTAAATGTCGATGATTTATGAAAAATTAAATCTGAACAAACAAAAAAAAAAAAAAATCGTCTGCCTCACATATCTCTCTCACGTGTATCAGACCAAGTTTTATGGTTGCCATGAGTCCTGAAAGCCTCCTACCAGAGCTTTCGTAGCTCAGTCGATTTGACAATTCCTTTGGTCAGAAAGATCTGGGTTCAAATCCCATCTGGCAGGAGAACATTTATGAGGGATTTTTAATTGAAGGTAGGCCTGGTCTCATACGCAGGTGGCAAGGTTTTTTCATTCCGCAACTATGCAAACCAGCCAAGAGAACACACGCAATTTACACACAAGAATAGATGGTACTACCTTATTGTAAAATTATGGACAGGTCGTTAGTCCATAAGGACCATGGATTATTATATTTATTATTTTCAATGCCTCCCAGTATGTTGCCCATATTGTATTGTACAATCCCCAGCACGTACGAGCAGTTACTCATTTTAAAAGTACACTGTTATTACTATATTAAGTTTGTTATAAAGTAGCACTTGCAGTGTTTCTATTTAAGGATGCAACAATTCACATTAGTTGAATGCATGCATTTAATAATACCTACTCTTATTCACACACTCCCCTGAAAAGTGTTCTTGTTTGTGGTGGAAACACTTATTAATATTTAGTAATGGATATAAGCAATTGAGACATCATTCGGAATTTTTTATGTTACATATATATTTTAACCATTTAGATACTTTAGATTATTTTTCGAATATTTGGGGGAAAATTATCGCGAATTTTACCCCAAAAATTCGCGATAATTTCCCATCCTATAAAGATAACAAATAGTGCACTAGCAAAATTCAGCGTTACTTGATACAAAAAAGATGGTCGTCATAATTTTTGCTCGTTAAAAAGTTCTTTATGCAAATTGTGTAAATTCAGCAATTCTACCTTTCACATATCTGTTTGTAGAGCCTATTATCTGTAATATTATGTTTCTTAATTAAAATATTTTATCGGGTAACAGAACTCCTTTCCGATATTTTTTATGAAAATTTTCGTAAGGATTTTGCGAAAAAGAAATATTTTTATGTAAGTTTCTGTAATCTCAAAACGTGTAAGAAATACTGGGTTAGATCATCTAGGAACCTTGCTTTAGGAACCCTTTTAAGCCGCTTCCAATAAGCAGGGTGCTAATTCGCGATGATCATCTTGTTCATTAGCGTAGAGCACTCGAACGACTCAGCCTGGCTGAGTAACCATAATTTGCAGTGATGTTTTTTTTTTTTTTTTTTTTTTACAATTAATATGGTCATTATTTTGCAAAGTATCTCTTAACATTTATTCATAAATATCATTTTAATTTACAAGATATACAAGCAGAAATCCGAAACCTTAAGCTAGAGCTGTAAGTGTATAAATGGATTAATAAAATAATGACCGACTCTGATCAAGTCGGAGTCCTTAAGTAACTTGTCAATGTCGCAAATGCGCTTGCAAGATTATATTTCAGTATTGATTTCCTTGTGTGTGTGTGTGTGTGTGAGAGAAAGAGAGAGAGAGATTAATATCGATATTATTCTTACTGTACCTAAACGCATCTACAGTCGATGTAACCATTAAAACCATTTGAAGTTATTTGTCGCTTCATACAATTAAAAAAAAAAACTATAAAACATTAAAGAAATCTAAATGCGATTTTGACAAGTTGTTTCATTACGATAACAGACATCTTAATTTAAAAAAATAAAGAATTCCACTACGCCCATGTTTTCCATATTAAATCTATCCATGTAATTCATCAGATGCAAATACCTCTTCGAAAATCGTTATGTTCGAAAGTTACCGACTGCTTTATGCCAGCATTATCTTAAACGGTTTTTAATGATGATAACAATACGAGTTTGGTCTCGTGCATGAACGCGTTCAATAAAGATTCATAAGAATATTTATGAAAGTTATTTTGTATGTTAAAACAAAAATCGCGTGTCAGCTTTGGAAGACACCTGTGAAGTAATTAGCGGGAGACGAAAGATCTATTCGCAGATCTGTTCTGCCAGAATTCTGCCCTGTTGAGGGAAACCTATTACTTTCAGATTATTTCAGAAAGGCCGTTTTTCTCCAGTTAGTGGTGTAATTGTCAATTTCATAACCCACACGCCAAGCTTTCAATGAATCCGACACAGTTTTCATCTATGTTTACTGTATTCTTGTATCCCCCCCAATACTATAGAGTTGCACAATATAGTTCAAATTCAGTACTACTCCAAATAACGCAGTTTAGATTCAATCACTAGTCATGGTGGTTGAATGTGGAAGACAAGGAGGAGAATGAAATAGTACCATAGACTTTAACTGGACATTAGCCATCCGATATTGTAAAGAAATTCTTAGCCGATCAGGAAAAAAAAAAAAAAAAAAGAAAGTCTGATGTTCCTTTCCAAAGAAAAACACACACACAGAGTCAAAACGTATGACCACTCAGCCTGTTTATATTCCTCTTTCCGCCAACCAGAGTGCACGGTTGGCCGGAAACAGGTCGGTGGTGGCTTTATGTTCTCGTACACATTACCGGGTCCTCTCATTCCAACTGAACATACCTTAACCTCTAATTCTTACGCAGGGATTGATTCGGATCTGGTATTTCGTTAATGACAATACGGCCCGATCGATCTGGACTCGTGCAGCAAGACAACACCTCTTGTCACAAGGCTCGTATTATGCAAGAATGATTCGAAGACCATATCCAAGCATCCCGTGTACTTGGCCTGGACACCGAATTCTCTTGATTTGAATCCTGTCGAACTTTTGTGGGATTATGTGGAGCAGTAGACGCCAGTGCCTTTCTCGGTCGGGGATCTCCAAAACGTTATTCTATCTTGTTGGCCTAGAATACTTCAGGACACCTTCTGTGGCCTAGTTGAATTAACGAGACAAGTTCAAGAGGTTATTTTGGACCCAAAAAAGCTCAACATTTTACTACGTAAGTGATCATAATGTTTTTGGCTCATGAAAGTGTATACACGACTCCTCCTCATCTTATCCCTGAGTTCTCCACAGTTACGGATTTCATATTTTCAGAATTTTTTTCTTCCAAAAAAAAAAAAAAAAAAAAAATTGGAGTTGAACATCTACATCCAAATACTTAAAGTTTACATCAAATATTTAAAGATTATTTGAAGAAAACCTGTACCTAGTACAAGTTTTCTTCTGATTTTGTTCGAGATATTTATCACTAATAGATTGGTATCGCATCTGCCCCTGTGAAACACCTTTAAGAGCGCAACCACGTCACTCGGATTATTCTTTCCCCGTCCTATAACGATGGCAACTCAACCGTTCACTGACAAAGCAGGTAATCCTTTTTAGGTGCTTCTCGTGGAAAGTTTATCTGTCGTTGTAAAAGTCAGTAAGGTCAAGCGAACAAACACGGCTGAAGATACTAAGCAGCCGTGCTAAATCTGTCCTAGTTTAATTAATTACCGTACAACGTGTACTGTAGCAGCTCTCTCCTCCTTCACCATAGATATTAATTGCGGTATGTTTAAAGCAGAGACACCTTTCCCCACTCCTGCTAATAAAAGTTAATTATCCTTCCTTCAATCGATTCCGAATGCCAGCACTTTGCTCATTTTCACAATGACGGGGGGAAAAAAATTACCATCATTTTCACGCTAATTAATTTTAATTTAACGAACTTTCTTCGAAGGACGAGCTTCGTATTTAGAAGTTTGATTCACTATAAATTACAAATTTTGAATTACATTTCGTTAGAAGCGAGAAAACGTGTTAGTAACTTTTACGGTTACAAGATGGCGCAAGAAGTCAACAAAGACCAAGCAATAATATTCTTGGGGGGGGGGGGAATGCGTTTTATTTGATCCAGAAATTTTTATATCGTTCTAATTTTCTATAAAAAATATTCATTTTTTTCCCTTTTTTTTCTATTTAAGAATTAGTAAAGAAAATATTGAAGACTATCTTTAAAAAAATGCAATCACGGGATATTTGTATTTCGAAAAGCCTCTGAGAATTTCCAACATTTCTCTCTCTAGGATCAAAAGATCCTATATATATATATATTGGGGGAGGGTTACATTTTAACATTACTCTCGAAATTCGCTTCCTCATGTCTTTGTTTGTATTTTCTTCTAATGTTCACTCTGTACCAAATATCCGGATTATGTAATCCTTAATCCACCCACGACACAAATGTGTAATAGGTTTACAACTTTTCTTGGTGGGATTCAAAATAAATTAAATTCAACTAAAAATTTAAAAACGTGTTATTTGTTCAGTCTAATTTTGTTTTAATTAAAATCTTTTACATAACTTCCAATTTACATTCTGAAAAAGAATTGCGACCCTACGTAGGGCAAGGATCAGGCTACGAATTACTGTCTGCTGGCAGACATCCAGTTTTCAAACGAACATCTCCTTTCCTAAAATGCAAGCCTTAGATCAGATGAAATCCACACGAGATGCAAAGAAATGACTGGAAAATTCAGACAGGATTAAACTTTTGCTCCTCAGCTTTTAAAGCCATGTATGAATCTGAATACTTAACATTCCTAACATTTATATTGAGACGCGTTTTCTAGCGATATATAAGTTCGGTAAGCAACTCCAGGAGAAAAGCAGGCAACAAATCAAAACAACTCGTGATAATCTAAAAATTCATCTTTGGGAACCGCTGTTGATTTTATATTGATACACTCTGCAGCAATCAATAGCAAGGACTGATTCTTGCCAATGCGCCGTCAAGGTCGAATGATTTTATATAAATCTTGAGAATGACTGGTCGAAAAGAAAGCGGAAAGTTGAAATTTACAAATTACGTTTTCTTAACTAGTAATGTGGTTAGAACGATAATACGAATATTGGACATACAAGCAACTGGCGCCATGATATAGCGCCAGTTGCTTGTCGTACTCTCTCTCTCCCCCCCCTTAGAAAGCCTAGATTCACTAATAGCTTCAGCTGTGAAGACTTGAAGAATGAAGACTGGCAGCAAACCTGTCTTCAAAAAGCTAGTTAGGACCAAAGGAGGCTTTGGAGAATAAAAAATGTTTGTGTATATGTGTGTGTGCGCGCGCGCGCGTAATAATAACAACAATTAGTAGGTTGGCCAATATTTAAATTTCTAGAAACCAACAAACGATGTACACAGGAATATATAAAACAGCAGGAATGAAACGCAAATTAAATAAAAAAAAAAAAAAAAAACTTAAGAACTAAGAAACATGTCGTATATACGACAAAGCAGCAGTAAGAATGACCTTGTGCTGGCCATTTCGATAACTTCGTCTATGAGATCATAGAAAGTAAAAGCTACTATCCGCTTGCTGCGTGTCTTACGAGATATTAAGCAGAATTCGGTTGCTTGACAGCGATGGGGGAAGAGTAATTAATCTTTTTTAATTACCGTGTGGGCTAGAAGAAGTAGTGCGTTTATCGTTTGTGGGTCGGAGATTCTGAGTAACTTAAGTGGCTTTCGTTTTCTTGAAAATTAAAACCCTCTCACTTTTAGGTTTGTGTTTTAATTGCATGGCAGTTAACGATATTTCAGTAATGATGGTTTTGTTGATGTTGCTAACCTTCTTTGGTTTGTATTATTTTTTTTCCCTTTTGTAGTTAATGTTAATAATCCGATAATGAGATACGACAATCACTGTAATGTTGAATCACGTGTAATTGTCAAGAACGAATAATAGATCCAATTTAGAGATATTACATCCGAATTGGCAGTTGAATTTATGAACAACATTGTGACAGAATAACATGTCCGATGGCATTATTGGGATGTTATGTTTTAGTACGTTTTGTAGTTTATTACTGTTGGTGAAGACAGTTTGACAATCGGAATATTTATGATAAGTTTCTCGGCTTTGTGATTTTATATTAAAAAATATAAAATAAGATAAAAAAATCCCTTGGGGCAGCTAATCGAAAGCGTTACAAACATGGCAATTATCTTTACCCTTCGAGAATATTCAGGTATGCTTTTAGTCAGTATTCTTTCTAAAATACTCTTTAAATTAGCGAATATAAATTTATAAGTAATTTTACTAGGTGGATATACAGGATTGCGCGATTTCCACTAACTTTTTTTGCCATCACACACACACACGTTAGTAAAGTCGGACTGTTTTCAGTTTAATTCAAAATGATGAATTCAGTCAATATCGGATAACTGCACTCATGTGAGTGTGCCTTGAAAGCACGTGATTTCATCTTCATTCGAGTGACATAACTTGGATTTCCCCCAGCTAAGCGAAAGAATTGTCACGCCACTCAATGACCTTTCAATGGGCAAATTTTTGTTCCCCACCTACTGCTTTAGGGGGGTAAAATAGGTTCAAAATGCATAATCTGCATGAATTCCTAATGCCATTTGTAGATTTTTTTTACATTCTTCTTTAGTAATTATTAAGATCGCCTATGATTTTCTCTTCAATACTGATATAAATAGCACAAAGGAGAGCCAACTTTCAATAAAATGATAGCGAGGAAAAAAAAAAAATTCAATGAACGTGAATTTGATCATCTGCAACAATAAATTGTCTTGGATCTATCAATTTCGTTTCTGCTCATTTCAGAAAGGAATCGGACGACTAGATAAAACCTTAACTCATTTTCAGTTTTTTTTTTTAAAAAAAAAACTTATAAAGGTTCTTCGCGTCTTAACGAGATTTGAACATCTTCTTCCAAAAAGAGGGGCTATCGTCGATAGAAACGATAAGCTGCTAAACTAGATCATCATCATCATCATCATGCGTATCAAGGATTTAGGTCTAGCATGGCCTGTTCTGGCCTTAGAAGTCATCGTTGAATCGTTTAAGAGGACGTCCTGGTTTTCTTTTTCCTAATGGCTTGTACTTTAAGGCTTGTTTTGGTAATCTTTCTGTTTTCATTCTTTGAACGTGTTCCATCCATCCATCTATGTTTATATTTTTTAATTTTTTTCTATTGCTGGTTCTTGGTTTAATTCTTTCATATCATCTTCGTTTCTTTTGTGATCAAATAGAGAATACTTTGCAGTGTTCCTCATAAACTTTATTTCTGATTTCTGCTGTTATTAATCTTTGTTTGTCTTTTTGTTTTATTGTCCAGATTTCGCTTCCATACATTAAGACCGGTAGGGCTAATGTATTGTATACTTTTAGCCTGGTTTATTTTGAACTAGGTTTGGTTTAAATATAGAGTTAATTACACCTGTTATTTTTAAATATTTTGCAATTTTTACGTTTATATCTTTTTCATTTTCATATGTGATCATACATCCTTGGTAGTTAAATGAAGTCACCTGTTCTAAGATCTTGTTATCTAATACTATTTTAGTTCTTGCTGGATCTTGTCCTTTAAAGGCCATAGTTTTTGATTTTTCCGTTGATATTACCATACCCTAATCTTTGGATATCTCATTTAGATTTAAAATAGCTTTCTGTAAGTTATCTTCAGAATTTGTAATTATTATTTGGTCGTCTGCAAAGAGGAGAGTGTTTAAGTTAACTGTAGGTGAAAGTTTAATTCCTTGGTATAAATTTTTACTCCATTTTATTATTATTTCATTTAAGTAAATATTAAAAAGAGTTGCTGAGAGGGGACATCCCTGTCGGACCCCTTGGTTTATCTCTCTCGTATATGATAGCTCGTGATTTAATCTTATTTGTATTTGATTATTTTCATATATACTTGTGACAGCTTTTAGGATATTATTTGGTATTTGTGTTTCTTTTAATATGTTAAATAATATGTTTCTTTTAACTTTGTCAAATGCTTTTTCAAAGTCAATAAATGCAATATGTGTTTCTAAATTATATTCTCTTCTTTTCTCTATTATTAATTTTAGGCAGAAGGCTGGGTCTATACATGATCGTCCTTTTCTAAATCCATTCTGTACCTCTAGAATAAAGTTTTCGGAATATTTCATTAGTTTGTTATTTAAGATTCTGCTATATATTTTGTAACAGGAATTTAGTATGCTTATACCTCTATAGTTTTTAGGGTCATCTCTATTACCTTTCTTAAAGATAGGAATCACAATTGCTTTTTTCCATTCTATTGGGAGGATACCAGTTGAGTAAATTTTATTTAAAAATAATAAGAGTCTTTTTTTGAATCTTGTTCCTGCGTATTTATATAGTTCTGAACCTAGCTTATCTTCTCCAGGTGATTTTCCGTTTCTTGTTTCTTTCAGGCTGATTTCTAATTCTTCTTCAGTTATTTCCTTTTCATTTTCGTTAACTGTTTGCCAGTTGTCTTTTTTAAAATATTTGTCTGTCCACAGTTCTGTGTAGTAATTTAGAAATTCTTCTAATTTTAATTCAGTGTTTAATTTTATGTTTTCTTTGGTATCTGCTAAACTAGATATTAATGGAAATAATAATTTCCGAATCGGAGAGTAAAAACGTGTCAGGCGAAATGAAGCCTGCAACAAAAAATTTTAGACGACTGAAATATTTTCTCCCCTCTGCCACTAGAGGTAGTGTATCTTGAAGAATATTTTTTGGCGATCGCCACTATCGTTACAAAACTACATGAGGCTAAAGCGTATTGACCGTTTTTTAAAAGCATTTATTAATTCATAAACCCTATTACATTCAATCTACGTAACATTTCTTGTCAACACCCTATTGATAAGAATTTTTTTTAATTATTTTTCTTAAGTGAAGTATACCCTTTAAAGTAATTTTTCGCTGCTTAGGTTTCGTTCGTTTGTTTGGAATTATAACCAAAGCAAGTGGAGCTATGCGTTCAGTGTATTACTCGTATGTGCATTAAATGTAAATATTTCCCAACATTATATTTAATGTTGGGAAACTAAAAATAAATAAATAATAAAAGTAGTCATACCGAAGCTACGTAAACATGAAATAACGTCTGTAAGAGTTGTGTACACTTAAAACTGCCGATTTATTAACTGCTGTATTGGAACAAGGGATGAGTCATCATACTGCGACTGTCCACAAGCATCCTTATTCGCAGTGAAATCCCATCTAACAGAAGATGCATAATCACTCTCGAAAGAAATCATCTGTCAGCCAATAGCACGTTTCTGGATGATTTATTCGTTTTCTTGTGGGAATCCCCCCCTCCTCCTCTAACAATAGGGTGCTCAGAACCGAAGGGATAGCTAAAGAATGACGTCAAGAAGATCGCGCCAGCGCAGTCACTGCGTCTGATATTCGGCAGCTTGTTTACAAGAAAGTTTTCTTTACGGAAAGACTCTCAATTCAGCGAAAGGCAGTCGACAAGGGAGTGAATTTATGATGTGCGAAGGAATCTCCTGATCAGCAGCAAACAGAAGTTTGGTCCCCATTCTTACATTTCATTCCATATCCTGCAGGGTCCCGAATAAACGCTGCCGTTTATTACTAACGTCTGGAATTCTGTGTTTTCGCTTTCCTTCTGTACTTCTTACTTGCGATGAATTATTGAAACCCATCCCCCAATTCGGTACGGACGGGAAGAGATGGGGGGGATAGTTCGTAGGTTTGATTAGATTCAAGTTGCTTGTATAAGGAAGGAGAAAAATTAATGGACATTTTGTTGTTGTTGTGGGCGTGCGAACTTTAAGCACCTGCTAAAAATATGGCTCTTTTATATACAAAAAAAGAGGGGATGTTCACAAACTTTCTTTTTTTTTTTTTTCTTTTTGACAGAGTAGAACAGTACATCTGTACAAAGCTCACCCTGTTTTCTCCGTTACTAGGAATCAATGCCATGAATTGTTACTGAGACTATAACATATGCCAGCAAAAAAAAAAAAAAAAAAAGGCATCATCCACATTGCGGCATGAAGAACATTTATTGCATAAAATAAAACCACCAAAAATGTTAAAACATTCTTGCTACTACTTCATTCTAGGCAAGTAGTTTATATATTGTTTATTATGTCGTTAAATAGTAAAAAGGTTTACGGTTACGTTGTTGCTCTGGAGACTTGTAGAACGTAGCCAACAGCAGTTAAATGTTCTTGATTTTAAAGATTTATCTGCGCATAGAAGAAAGAGGCAGAACTGTGATAGACGAGAGTAACAAGAAAAACAAAACAGGGGGGGGGGGTAAAAAGATATTACCCGCCATCGTAGGGCTAGAAAAGCTTACCCAAGCCGACCTTAAATCTAAATAATATCAGCAACAATCATCCCAATGTAGAACACGCTTTCTTCTTTGTTCCCAAATACCTGCATTCGCATTTGGCTGGAAAAAAAAAAAAAAAAACGAATAAAATGAGCTCGTATTTCCAATATAGAATGGTGCAAATTTAACAATATTATATTCCAGTAACGACTTATGTATCTTAGCACATTTCTCGTAGCCCTACCGCGTCTTTTGTTTGACGATCGAACAGTGAGAATGAATAAATAATAAAGCAAACGCATCAATGCCGTGTCCTGGGTTAAAAATGAAATAAAGAAAACTTATGTAGGTATTAAGTTGAAAGTATCCTACCGTTGTGTTGCGTCTATCATCATGCGAAGAATAAGGTAAGCAGCTGCCAAGTCGTATGCTGTTAGACTCGGGCGTGTCATTGGAGATGTGCCGTTACTAAAATGTCCCAGGATCCTTTTTTTTTTTTATGGAATGACAATCGCATATAAGAAAGTTTATTACATCGTGGAGAACAAGACGTTACTGTTGAAAAGGCTATTATATCATGGAACCTAAAACTAGGGTGTATCCTATTCACAGGAGGCCGGAACCATTAAAAATGGGTTTCAAGAGGCTCTTCTGCAAAAAGAAAGTGGTACCTTTGTAAGAGTCTTAGCACGTTAGTCGATTTTTATCTGCTAGATTTGGCCATTCTCCTCTTTTCTCCCTAATGTTATATCGTCATGCAATCGTGACTGGAGTGAGTGAGACAATGGCATATCGAGCAAGTATCTCGCTAAGATAAACCAACAGGATATCAACTCGACTGTAGAGCATCCAGAAAGAAAGAAAGAAACAGCAAAGCAAACACAGTGTTAGCTACATCTTCAAATCATAGTAGCAAACAATTCAAGTGAGACTGCACATTGATTAAGTGGTTTAGAAGTAACCCCAAAAGGAACTGGAGCCGTGAAGCGAGTGCTTTTATGTCTATCAAAAAACGAAAGAATAGTTCCCTGAACTTTGTTTCTTAGCACATCTTTACTTTACTGTTTTTTTTTTTCCCATGTAGCTAATGCTAGTTTATTATTTAACCACAGTTTTATCGTAATAGCAGAAAAAATAAATAAAATTAAGTGTGAACATTGTATCTGCACGATCCACTGAAATGGGTGTTAGTTAAGATCGTTTAAAAATACTGGGGTTAGTTGGGGGGGGAAATATTCCGAAAAATCTGAATTTAATTAATGTACATTTTGCTTTTTACAACTTTAAATCAATTCCTTTTTTTTTTTTTTTTTTTAAATTTAAGAACAGACAACTGGTCCAACGTCTATAAAGGGCAAACACTTCATACACTTAAAAAACACAGCATCAAGGCAAAAAAAGCAAACGCATTTGAAATTAATGCAGTTTTAAATGATCATATTATGGAGAATTTCGCCATGTAACCGTTTGTCCTGAATGACATCAATTCTAACTTATGAATACCCTGATTTGTCCGAAGTGCGCTTCTGCTTGTGTAAAAGAATATTCAAAATCATGCGCTGAAAAATCTCGATCAACAATCGGTTCTTCTCTGGTCATAATAACAGGCATCGTGTAGCGGGTTCTCTTCATAGAAAAGGATTTTAAAAAATGATACTTACAGTTCAGGACCACAGGGACTTTTATCTTTGACGGCGGTCTGACTCCATCAACATCCATGTTTTTAAACCAATTTCTAGATATATCGTAAAGTGAATGGTGAAACTATAATTTGGTTGGCTTTTTATAACAGGAGTGCCCAACCTGCTGTTCGTCCAGCAGGTTTGAACACCCCGTTATAAATTCAAAAACATAAAACCGTCCTCGAATACATTTTTGAAATAATGTTATGTTTTTCTCAGCTTACACATGCAAAAGAATGTGTATTCCTGGAACGACTCCCTGTAGATTTATTCATGTCGTATAATGAGAGACTTCAATCAAAATAATAAAATTTTTCACTAGATGGCTCTCTCATCTCTTTTCTCTCTCTCTTTTTGTTAGCCATTATTAATATTAATATTAATATATATATACGGATACATTTTTAGATGCTTTCGATTAGGGCTAAAAACCCGTAAAGCCACTATGCTTTATTAAATAAAGTCTTGATTTTTTTTTTTTTTGGCGGGGGGGGGGGGATTGTAGGAGTGCTGACGGAGGATTCAGCCGAAAACTGGAATTCATTAACTTTCAGCGTCATAGAAGATCTTGAAGGAGATGCGAGTTTATCTACCAAAACTTGATTACTTCAAGGAAACCTTCATCGCTGTATAGCACTGTGAGCCTTGCAGCCAACGCAGTTTATTTATTTATTTGTATGGAGTTTCCTCCCTTTTTCTCCCCCTTCCCTATTGGGGCGAGTTGAGCCTCCCTCATGGGGGGGGTTAAGTATTTATGGCTGTAGATCCGTGCGTGTTCATGGGGTCGGTTTGCCTGCTTTGTGGGATGAAAAACGCCAGATAAACTGGCGGGAAAAACCCTACTGTCAACGCACAAGACCGGCTAACTTGGCTATGGCGGATCCTCAAATTCCTCACGTCTTCGACGGGAATCGAACCTGGGACACTCCTTCCCCAGGCATATGGTTGCAAAGCGACTAGGCTAACCGCGCGGACAGCCAACGCAGTGTTGTTCGAGGATGTATGAGACTGGCTAACTCATCTTCAGCCGAAAGGATCTTGTAAAAGTTCTTGCGTTCCAGATGAGATTCGAACCAGGGTCTTTTTTAGGCCATTGTTGTTACTGGCTCAGCTACAGCGGCTGTTTTATGCATTCATATAATTTGGTATATTTAATATACAAAATTCATAAAAAAAAAAAAGACTGTAAAAATGCAAGATGGACTTTTAGAATGTTTTGAGTTTTTCATAAATGTATAAAAGCATTGTCAGAATTATTCTGCTGTGACTGCGAATTGCTACCCAACATGCCAGCTTGCAGCTAGTTCGGCTTGAGGGAGCAGTCTTTTAATAATAATAAAAAAGAGGTGGGGGAAGGTTACTAAAGCATTATTTTTCAAAAACTGGTAGTTTCTTGAGACAAGATGATATGCACCTCATAAGAAATTCCTCGTGAAATAATCTTGCCAAGAATTAATTATTTTTGTTTATTTCTTTTCGAGTACCGTATTTCGAATCACGAAACAGTTTCAATCTCTTCCTCTTGTGAAAGAGAGAAATTTTAACTAGATTTTTATTAGAATTTCCGTTTCTAGTCTTTAAGAATTATCAGAACCTTCTCTTCATGAAGATTCCCGTGTTTTGAGATGTTATTTTCCGAGAACTTTCTAAATTGTTTACACGAACATTTTTCATTGACAATAAAAAATAAATGGAGCGCTTCTTATAGGAAAGACTTCTGAATCTCGCTCTTGACCTTCTTCCAGTACACCAGTAAATGAATGGCTTCGATTTAAAAAAAAAAAAAAAATCCCCAGATACGCCTCTTTTTTACTACTACTTTGGGCAGTTTCACCACTTGGCACAGGGCCATACGACGAGGCTGTTGAAAGATGGGAGGTCTGGGTACTCAACTCGAGAGTAAAGAAAGAGTTGCATGGACACATTGTTGTGCGATGACCAATGAAAGCTTTTCATTTGAAAAGGTAAAAGTGACATTGAAAACAATAAGCAACATATTAAGAAACAGATTTTACCCCGAATACGTAATCTTAAGAAATAATCAGAGACACGAAGGTGTGCCAAAGATATACCCATGCATTAATAATTAAAGGGTGTGCGTGAATTTTGACAAAGTTTCTAAATGGAAACTATTATGACTCTCTCTCTCTCCCCTAGAAGGGGTTTTGTATCTTTGGAGTATTCTCGTCTGTATTTTTCGATTTAAATTTGAGAATATCATTTCAGTGCATTGCACGCCTGCAATCTATTATCAAACTTCTTCCAGAGAGTAGGTGAATTCTCACTTTTTTTTTTTTTGCATTTAAATTAAAAATTACTACAAGCTTTCGTCGAAACTAAAAATTGCGAAGGAAGGACGGCAAATAAAATACAAATATATGCAAGTTTCTGGACAGCACTCGTATCTTCTTAATAGTGCAATCCCAAGGTTTCTCATGTGAAAGGTTTAACTGCATAAACTCTCAAATTTCAAAGATAAACATCGTTTTCTTACTTGGATCCTTCCTTCCTGTTTTATGCTCACGTGTACACACCCACTCCGTACCACGCGGTTTTTAAACTAGATCCGAAGGAATAGAGTGGTTAATCCTTAGTCTCCTTTGTCTGTATTGCATTGTTCTCCTGGTCAGTTTGCCTGTTTTGAGATACGAAAAAAAAAAACAAAAAAACGAATTTCTGGGAAGAAAAAACCCACCTCCGTATGAGACCGAGATAACTCACATTCTGATGAAAAGTCCTAATTAAGATTCTTCGCTCTTACGATTTCAACGACAGGTCTTGCAAACCAAAGGGAATGAATTGGCGAAATACAGTGAGCTACTGAGGCTTAGTTACTTGGATACAAAACAACAATGGATATTTACTAATCTTTATTTTGATAATTTTCTACGCTGAGATGAATCCCGTTCTGGCCTTAACAAACTTCACTAACAAACGAGTAAAAATAATGTAATTATAATATTTATTAAATGCCTCTTTGTCTTTCGGTCCTGCTAAGTAATTAATTAAGAAGTGAAGATCTTTAATTAAAAACGACTTATACATTACTTCTTATAACCTGATTATAATGCGAATATTGACTCACCCCAGGTTGTGGGCAGGTCTCCAAAGTTCCGGCAACATAGTCCATGTTTCTGGTAACCATACTGCCATTGTAGCAAAGATGAATATTCTCATTAAATCCCCTGTCGATTTCTGGAAGAGGATACATACACACTCCCGACTGTCGATCCGGTCGATTGCTATGCCCCTGACTGGTTGTAAACACTCCGACAAGCACAGGCGTGCCAGTGTCAACATGTAGTTCGTTAGCGAGATCGGAAGCCGCTCGGACCAGATGAGCATCCTGGAGGATATTGTAGTCGGTCCCATCGGGTCCTATACACTGTATTGTCACTTCGGTGTAAGTATTGTAGCCAGGATCGGACACGCATATGCGAGACATCCGTGTCAGAAAGCCCCACTCTTCCAGGGCTCGCAGATGAGATCTCCGTTGCACCATAGCAAAATAGACGAAATCTCCATAGTAGAAGCCGTACACGTAATGGACCAGAAAGTAGTCTCTCACGTGAGAGCTAATGTCAACGCGGGCGATGGAAGAGAATGACCTGTCCACCACTTCAAACAGTCTGGGAGGATCGAGGATGCGACTACACACCGATGGAACCATGTCCCGATACGGTCCTCTTCTAGTGTTCGTAGTGGCCACATACAGCACACGTGGAGGCGAACCAGCATATCGTGCAGGTCCGACGAAGGCAATTGTAGAGGAGAAATCATCATTCGCCGCTACAGGAACGGGAATTAACTCTTCGGCTTGGCTTATGTTCCGTAAATTGTGCCTCCGGCAGGCACCTTGATAGACACTACCGCAAGCCAAGAGCATTTGAGTCTCGGTGTCTATTACCATCATCTTGATGGTGTTCGGTGTCGAGATTGTGGGATAACCTTGGCAGTCCCAAGTAAAACACTGCACGCTGTCGTCAACGGGTCCCGTCTGAAACGTCGCCTCTAATTCCAGGTCAGAGTTTAATTGGTAGAGCCGGTTTGTAGCAGCAGCAAACAGCCGACCGCTGAAGGAGTCGACAACCACATGAGTGAAGAGAGTATCGTTGGTTGTGCCGTAGAAAGTAATTGTGTCGGCAGCACACACGACAAGTACGGACGCAAGGCACCACAACACAATGGCGGGTCTCGTCCGTCTGTTGTTCACTCCAAATCCGATGGAACGGAAGCTGACCGCCATACCGCAAATACAACACACTCGTGTCACTTCTCCAGTCTCAGTCCGGCCCATTCCGAATCTAACATTGATTAGATAAGGTAGAATGTCATGTTCACCTGAAAAGAAAATTAAAGAAAAATTAATTTAAAAATTTAATTTTTAATTTTTTTTTTTCGTGCACACACACAAAATCTAAATATTGGTACAGTTCCTTATGCTAGAGATCTACGAATAGATTCCTTTCTTCAGTCCAAATGTTTTACAAAGTGTTTTTATCATTCATTTACAGTTTTTTAGAAACTTTCTCCATATAGTACACACGTCAGCTTTTGTTGCTGTTCTAATGAAAGTACAAGAACATTAAAATATAGCACTTCGATCACGAAACCATTATTTACTTTTCAGTACTGTACCTTCATGAAGAACTATTACAAAAAAAAAAAAAAAATGCGGCCATGAAGAAAGTATGAAAGAACGATAAAAAAATGCTTAAAACAGTTTTAAAATGTTAGAAATTTCTCTTTGATATTAGTTTGATTTATTTATTCTTTACCTATACCTTAGTCGCAGTTTTCATCCAAAATGAACGTAGTACTATTACACGTGACTCGCGTTCCATCACGTTGTTGCTAATGGCAACAGATTCGCTCGAAAACTTTTGAGTGCAAAAATGTAACGTAGCATGTCTAAAGGTAGACTACAAGTTTCATTTTATTTGATTACTACTCCTAGTGACATTTTCTGAAATATATAAAGGTGATATTTTCTCGTTTTTTTAACTCATTAATACGGACACTGTGCAATACTGAACCATGGTTAAGTGCATAGACTAAAAAAATCATTTAAAAACTGAAATATTCTCTTTTAAGTGCCTCTGCATGCAGACAAAGTTCAAAGAGGTCTTCCAACAGACGTAATTAATGTTGTGATGGGCCTATGAATTATGAGATATTTTATCTTTTTTTTAAGTGATTAAAATTGCATCAACTGGGAACTCCATGAGGTTTTTTTTTTTCTTTCCTAAGATGCATTGAGATAGATTACTGGAATAATTACGGTGCTCTAGGAATAAATTTGATTGCAAAATTTAAAAAAAAAAAAAAAAAAGTGTAGGATTTTTTCCATAGTAAGCGGAAACTAGAGCAATAAAGAAATGGTAACCGACATCTCAGAACAAACTTTAGTTTACGAATGCATAATAGAAGACCTGCTGAATATTTGCATAAATTAAAACGCGCAGTACATCCCACATCAAAAGTTCATAAAATACGATAGGTTCTCACATAATCAGCACTCCAATTCATTAAGCATCCTTTACATGCAATATCCCTATATATACAATAACATTGTTTGTAAATAATGACGTCATCAAACGAAATAAGAACACCTTTTTTTGTAAAAATAAGGATGCCAGTATCATTATGTTCTTGACATAAAAGATGTTTCTAATAAAGTTAAAATGGTTAACCAAAACCCAAAAGTGTCTCACTAGGTTAATTCATGAAGAAATTGTGTACGTTCAACTGAAAAGGGTCATTATTAATGAAGAACGTTCGCTCATTAAAACGGAAGTTCTACCACTTTAAATTTACACAAACAGGAAGTCGTCAATTAAAACATTACACAGACTTTCAGAGAGAAAAGCACAGTCAAAGATGACTCAGAGGACGTGAAAAGAAGATAGAAGGACTTGATCAATATTAGGAAATATTTGGTCAAAATGAATCTGCTAAATTGTGCATCCGAGATTTCCTAGTTCATCTTCTAAGCGTTTAGCTCTCTCCCCCGGTTTGACGATGTTCTTATTTTGTCGCTTGTTATTTTAATTAACCTCGAACTTTTTTTTTTTTCCCCTCTTCTCGTCTTTGATGAAGCTTTAGCTCCAACACGGTACGCGAAATCCCTTGAAAGATGATCAGGATGACAACGTAAAAACAAAAAGTTGAAAAGACCTATTTTTATATTTAATTGCAAGAGGTAAACAATAGTTTTTTCTGCACATAATAAAAAAAGGGGGGGTTGCTAAGAAAATAGCGTTTAAGTGGGACACTGATGTTAGCAGCTTGATTAATTAAAGTGGTACATGTAGCACGGTAATTTAAAAAGATCCCAGACGCTAACGGAACTCTGCTTCCCCCTCCCCCCTTTCATCGTCCTCCTCCTTTAATCTAAGACTTCCGTCCACTGTCAGCGTATCTGAAATTTGTTAATAAGCCTCCCTGATAAAAGTATTCTGGTTAGCAGAACATTTTTTTTTCTGCGTTTTATTAATTACTTCAACCAAAATCCAATCCTCGACCACTCAAATAACTGTAGGCTATTGCTTAACTAATGTCCAGTCCTTTTTTTTTTAAATTGTATAAGTAATAAATAAAATTTAAAGCTAATTACGCATTACAGTTTTTTTCTTGTATATTTTAATGGGATTTCAATTAACCGACAGTTTTTTTTTTTTTTATTTTATTTTAAACCAAAGGGTTTCGATGTCTTTTCCATGGTCTTGGCTAATTTGCTACTGTAAGGCGCTTAACTGAGTATTCGATTTTTAAATAAGAAAAGGTCTGCTGGGCTACCATCAAGACTTATCTACTGACTTTTTTTTAAATTATATCTTCCTACGTAGGATGCAAATAAACAAAGACGTAACCAGTACTTTGACATCTTAATGGATGACTATAAACTTATCCATCTACAAAATGCTTCACGTTGAAGTATTTCTTGGATGACATGAGGGGCAACTACATAGTAACATGTGGATATTGTATAAGTAAGGAACAGCGACGGTGCAGAACTTTCAGACCAAGAGATCTAACACTGAGGTGGGAAACTACTCATGAGACAGTGAGTTGAGATCGTTACTGTTTAAATTTCAGCCATCGACAACTCAATTCTTGAGGACATTGTCTTAAATCGACGAACTTTGGGAGTTCAACTGCCTTGTTTGTTGTGTGGAGTAAAAATTGGGATTTCCTGAAGGTTGGTCGGTTGTTTTGGATTTATGGCCGAAGCAACTCAGGCTATGAGGCCAGTATTACGTATGTTAAGTGCGCATGCTCTTATGGCGGGTTTGTTTGAAGGGTTTCCCCCAGTTGGGAAAACTCTTTCACCTCCACATGAGACTGACTAACTCATCTTCATTTGAAAAGTTCTTCACGCGTCCCAGGTCTTTCCAACCAAAGGGCATCGTCGATACCGATTGAGCTACGAAGGCTCTTTCTGTGATTCGGAGATAGAAGGGACTTTCCTCCCAGAAAGTCCCTTCTATCTCCGTACGAAGGACAATGGATACACAGTATTTTCCCAAGGTGGGAGATAAGTCCTAATTTCCTAAGAAAATGAAGTGAGCGAAGAAATATAAAGGACCTCATCACAACCATATATCAATGCGCTTAACACAATTTGACGATCATATTCTGTGCGATGGAACTCAATAAGGCTTGGAATTGACAAGAGATTCTTTAAAAAGCATGCTTCCTTAGGAGTCTGTGAGTTTGTTTAGTGGTCGGAATCGTGTCTATACATCTCTTGAAACATAAACAACTTCTTAGAGAGTAAAAAAAAAAAAAAAATCGAAACGCCAAAATGTCTTTCTGCAACCCACGTGCAACTCTTTCTGCTTTTGTGTTTCACGGACAAAATCAAAGAATGAGTAATCCTACAGCCGGAGACAGCTCCGGAAAACCGCTGCAGCGGTGAACTCATACGGAACAAACCATCGACACAGTTGCCAAGTGAATGCTCGCAGACCGAAAGCAATTTCCTCTGCCGGATTTTTTTGCCCTCCTCCCTTCTTATGCCGAAACAAAACAACTCCATCACTAAATGTCTCCACAGCCAACCCAAGTTGCATTAAACAATGGAGAAATAACTAACCGATAATCGTTTTCCTGTGCACCACTGGATTACCTACATGCAGTGCCTACAGAAATAGCATTTCTCTGGTCGCGTAGTTTTTGTTGGGTTTCAGCTCATGCCAGGAATGACAGTATTGATCTGGAAAGGAAAAATGAAGAAAAATAGGGTAGGAAATCATTCGTTCTCTTTGCTATTCATTCCTCCTACTTTCCTATTATATCGATGTCATTCACTGCTGGGAAAAAAAGAGGGGGAAAGGTAGAAAGAGAGAGAGACGTCAAAATCGCATTCCGCACGACACTATGCTAAAGCGAATTGCACGGCATGCGGACACACCCGTTATTCCCTTCCCGCGTGACAAGTGGGTGGTACTAAGCGACACGTCTATAGACAACTTGGGAAAGTCGTCGGCCATGGTGGGATTTTTCACTCCACAGTCCCATTATCCCTCTCTCACCTGCCTTTATTTCCCGCCAGTTGGCACGCGACAAGTTCGGCTCACGTGAGGCAACTTCCCTTTCTTTCTCTCTCTCTGGTGGAAGGCTTCGTTGTATATCTCCTGCACGTGACGAACTAGGTGCTTGCGTGTCGGGTGGAGTGAGTTTTAGTAAGCCCCGAGAACTCACAGATGGCAATCCAATGATATTGCTGTCTCCCCTTGGGTGGACAGTTGCAGTACACATGTCAGTATCGGTGTCAGAAATCAAATGCCTTGGAATAGTGCAAATGTCAGTTTATTTTTTTATTTTGTTTTATTTATATATGAATGACACGAATAGTGACACAAGTACAGCTGTGATCGTACAGAAAGTTGTACTAAAAGTTTTTAAATGCTTGTGTGTTTATTTTGATAGAAATTGATGCCCAAGTAAATCCTCATACAAACCACACATATAGATTGGAGAATTCTGTCTCCACGGATTTAATTTTAATTATCGTTGACGGATTCGGAAAGATGTATACATCCGAGTCTGTTAAGGTCCTATCTTTAGGAAAATGGGAAAGAGAAAAGTTTAGGTACGCCTTTTCGATTTTTTTTTATGCCTTAGTTATTTGCAATGGGACTATCAGTTAACCATTTATTTACCATTCCAAATTAGCTGACTCTTTAAATGAACTACAGTACTTTTGTTTGGAATTCCACCAGTGCATGAATGTTCGGGAGTGTCTTTAGATGCAAGCCCTTTGCGTCTTGAAACAGTCCCCATATTTGGTCTTCCTTATGAATGGCAAGCGAAAAATAAATAAAAGTAAAAAAAAAGTAATCAAAATATAAAAAAAAAGTGCTTCGTACCCCCCCCCCTCTCTCACAAGACCTTTCGTGTACCTCTGGGAGTACGGGTACTACACTGGGAAAACGCCGACTTAGTGTATTCACACCAGAATGTAATGTCCGTCCAAAGATTACGATCTTTCGTGAGTGGGAATTTTCATTTCAAAAAAATAAATAAATACAATAAACGTTTACAACCCTTTCTCAAAAAAAAAAAAAAAAAAAAAAAAAAAAAAAAAAAAAAAAAAAAAGTTGACAAAATGTCAGAATGTGCGTTTTAAGATCGTTGAATAATTATAAAAAATACAGAACAAATGGCATGAAATAAAAAGTACAAAGTATTGTTCTAAAGTGTATAGATATGCTTACATATGTATTGCGAATGAGAAAGCCTAGTAAATATTCCTCGCGTCCGTGACAGGATTCGAACTCATATCTTTTAAAGCTGTCATTCTTACGAAAAGGCCATGAAAGACACGAGTCCCGTATGACACAAGTCGACTTTGATCGGAGTAGAAGAAATCGATAGCAAATATCGTTAACCATAAAACCAGCGTGTTGCACATCGCTATGCTCGCCAGCCAGTGCTTCGTTTATCCAAAGAAATGGAAATGATACGATTAGGTGCAAGATCAGGGAATGTACGGTGAGTGCTTCCAGTTAGCGTCGTAATCACTAGAGGGTGCGGTTGGTGACTCGGTGGTACAAAGACAGTACACAACTCGAAACCTGATTCTGCGAACACAAGGTTTGCACTTTTACCAACTGGAGTTGAATTTCTGCCGGACTGGTATCCAGAACATGTAGAAATTGGATCACGCCACACCTTCCTACTCATAGCCATGTTTTCAGTTGCTCTACCAACTTGCAACCAATGGTGCACTCGTAGGACGCCCATGTGATACCATGTCGTATGCGAAATAGTGCAAAAGCTCCCGTCACCTATTCGATCTCTCTCCACGATTGATGCCTTTTCATATATGCTATGCTGTATTTGAATCAGCATTTGCACTTAAATAAAGTACATTACACAGAATGTAATTCATAAGAAGACCGAACATTTTATTTAGACTTGTGTAAAAGCATTGTCTGCGAATAAAGTACTATTGAAAGTAATGACAAAATGAGAAAAATTTCTAAATGATTCAAAAATGATTCAAATCGGATTACCAAGAGCTGCTTCATAAAAATGAAAGTACCTTTTTTTTTTTTTTTTCCTGTACGAATGTCTGCCTATACTCAAAGAACTACATGTTGTGATTGATGAACTTTTGTATTTTGTATATTACGACTCATCCCAATTTTAGTTTTTGATCAAACCATTTTAAGTTGACAACGATTCCAAATGATACAAATACTCATATAAGAAGAAACAATAAAGAAATTAAACCTACAGTATATGCACACAACACAACTCTGGCTTTAACTACGATGATAACGAAGAATTGTGCACTATTTATCGGTTGAGAGATGATCAATTAAAAATAGTAATAACGCAGTACCATTTTGCATATTCTGATAATAAGCTCCAGTTTTGCTAGCTTATTATAAAGAAGTTGGCAGTGGCCTCAGTGGCTTCTTCGTGCAATATATCTTTCCCATATAAGCCTATTTGGCCAAAATTATGGCCTCGATTATTAGGATATGACGTTAATACTAACGCTTTCACTAATCACTCAAGAAAGTTTAAAACTAATGTTTGAGAAATTATTAGATTAAGCATTTTTCTCTCCTTTAAAAACATATTTTGGATACGTTGGTATGCACACTGAAAGGGCTCCCTTTATACAATACATTAGCAAATGCATATTGTATAAATGGATGCATTTATATTTACAGTGCATCCCTGTATAAATGACAATTATATATGCAGGAAATAGTTTGTAAATTCCGAAATAGTAGAAAAACTAGGTAGCGAAAAAAGATTCAAGGAAAGCAAAAAGAAGAGAAAAAGAAATGGAAGGCATTCTACTTGTAATGTGGCCACTAGCGAAAAAAAAAAAAATGCTAAAGTAGCCGTTGTTCTCTGAAGCAATACTTCGACGTATGACTTCAATTGGTGACGTCAGCATGCATCATCTTAACAAAAGGACGGAAAATATTAACAAGAGAACTTTTCGGATGTATTTGTATGATCGAGAAATGTTTTTCTTGGTATTCAGAAGGACAGGTTTTTTTTTTTTTTTTTTTTCCCCACACCTGATGAGTTAGCTACCTTACCAAACAAATATTCGAAGACACGTGACAGTGCCATACCGAACCTGTGTCACGCGAATGTCTGTTCGCCGTATGAAATCCTTGGCAAAAGATAAACACAGAGCGTTGCTCGCCTACATTTCCACTCCTGCAGAAATGGAAAGCAATCCATTCGTATTTTTGCTTCTGGTAATAACTTTACAGTACACGATTTGTTTCCTTCAGCGACAGAAACTATTTTTTTCATACGTAACTTGTGATGCATGATAGCTACAGACTGGGGAAAAAGTTGAGAACGATGTGGAAAAATATTTTGCTTCAATTTCTAAGATTTTGCATTTTATTGCAAATAAAAAATGATGGATGCTTGTGTTTATGTTTAAGTTTCCATTTTATAATAAGCTGTAAGCTTTGATATTTAAAATGCAAATTTAATTACACATTCAGGGGAAAAAACGAAAGAGCTAAAGAAGTTAATTGTACAAAACAGACATTATACTTTTTTTTTTTTTTCACAAAATTGTAAAAACGGGTGCCTCAGTAACGCAGTTGGAAGAATGATGGGACGTCCTTCGTTTGGAAAAAAACTGAGTTCAATTCGTGTCGTGACGAAAAGAATCTGAAGAATCGTGTATGGATTTAGTTTTCAATGGACGTAAGCCAAACTCGGAAGTAGCAGATTTTATTTTTCATAAACTCGAATTTTTCATCCTGCACACAAGTAAATCGGTCAGAGAACAAACGCGATTGACAAAAATACTATTAGTGGGCGGTAGATAGCGTAGCGTGTAGATAGAGGATTAAGCAGTACAGACTGTGGATTGTGATGAACAGTACCCTCCCATGATGAGTCCTTAGCTCTTTAGTGTCAAGTAATTAATAATAAATAGTAATTCGAGGACTCTTTCATTTGAATTGTTTCACAAAAGTGTTTCGGGGATCATAATTAAACCGTAGCGATAAATGACATAAAGGTAACAATGTTAGAAAGTGGATTAATTGCGGTTGTTTTTATTTACTGCATTCCTACAATACTGATATGGTGTACAGCTTCATGAACGGACAGAAATTTGCTGTCACGCAGTAGACTTTCTTATTATCAGTTAATGAATATAAATATAAAATAGTAAGGCACGCATGATACAGTTTTTTTTTTTATTTCAATCTCTACCCCGTCATAATAAATAAAACTCCATCAACACTGCAAAAGAGTTCTTAAATTTCATGTGTTGCGAACTTTGGATGATGGGATTTGGAGGTGATGTTGTCTGATCCCATACGAAAATATTTCATCACGAACTGAAAGATAACAAGAAAATATCTTTAACAGTGTCCGCAGACAAGAATCTTTGATAGAAACTGCATGTTCTAAGTGGGAGTACCTCCGAAATGCAATTGCTAGCGACGATGCCCTATAATTAAAAAGACCTGCCTGCTTTCGATCCCTATCGTGATACGACAGGTACATTTATAAGACTTTTCTAAGTAAACGTAAGTTGAGCTGGTGTCACACGGAAGGAGTGGGGGTTTTGATCCCGCATAACAGCAAACTGACCATAGAAAACAAACTATTTACGGACAAAATTCTCTTGCCTCAATACTGTGAATCGGTGAAAAGTTAAAAAGAAACTTGTTAGCATGGGAGAGCATGAGGACTGTTCCTCTTTAGGAAATACATGAGGGGGGGGGGCATTATTCCAAAAAACACCAACTTCCGGAGAACAGAGGAAGAAACTTTATTTGATGAATTTGAAGTGTCCTCGAGATCAGTACCTGAGTTAACTGATTTAAAGAAGAGTGAGGGGAAAAATTACTGATGTCATTTCTTATTGATAAGAACTAAAAATAAATACAGCAGAATCTGCGTGAAAGAGTAGAATCAATCGGTGAGAAACAAGTAATACTTCTTGAGGGTGCAGAAGCGCACAATCAACTTAATTGTGCACTTCTGCATCCTCAAGAATTATTAGAGCATTCTTAGCAGATGTAAGAACAACTACTAAATATGTGAACATAGTAGTTGTTCAAAGGTAAAGTAGACTGAAGTCTGGAGTAAAAGAAAAAAAAATAAACAGTTTCTTGAATGCTGAGGAAGCGATATATGTAATATGTTTATGACTACAACATATTTAAGCAACGTAGAGAAATCAATCTCGTCTTGTCTAGAGACTTCGGTATCATTGGAATTTCAGAAAACTGTTGTTGTTTTGTTTGTTTATTTATTGGGAAGGGAGGAGAGTTAAGAAATAAGACTGGAATGGATTTCGTGGATATTGAAGTTAATAAGGTTTTTAAAATGTCCAATATATCCTCTTTTGTATTTTTACAGAAGAGGGAAAATAAAAAGATCAGATCCATAGTATCCAGTATTAGTTGATGTTGAATGATAAAGATCCATCCGCCTTCAAGAGTAAATATGTGATCAGAAAAAAGCTATAAAACCTGTTGCAGAGTCCTTAAAAGTCCTTAAGTCCACCATAAGATAAGATCTTACTTAAGAGGTCAAAACCCTATTAAAGACTTTAGAGCTATCAATATCAACTGACGCCTAAACTTCTTCAAACTTTTCGCTGAAATTTCTCCAGCAGTGAGTGACATAAGTTCACCTGTTGTCGACAGTGCTGCAGCTCATACTGGAGATCAACCATTTATTAGTTGAGAGCTTTCTAAGCCGCGACTGTTCATTGATTCTTCATTTGGAAAGTATTCAAGTGAGAGAAAGAGGACAGTGATATAATAGTCAAGTTTGTTTTCCTTTTTAAGAATCAGTAGGATGTGGATTTATTTCCCAGTATAATACTACTGAAATAAGAGAGTATAAAATGACAACAGGAAACAACGCTGGTGTAACACCACCAGAACAATCTGAGAAATGCCTTCAGGACTTTTCATTTGCCAGATCGGCTAATCTATTTCTGTAAGAAACGAAATTTTTCTTGCTTAATATGCGTTTCTTGAGTCACACACACGAATCCCATCCACGAAAGAATTGAATTTTTTTCAAAACGATGTGTAACATTCTCAGTTTTTAGAATGTACGCAAAAATGTCTTTCTGATTCAATTTTTGTTTACAACCGGAAGGTTATAAAAAGTAATAAGAATTAAGAATCTCTCTCTTTCTAAGTAGTTTTAAATTTTATTTTCAATCGGACCATTTTTAACGGGGAAAAAAAATAGGCAGAACAAAATGTGTATGTGAATAATGATATTATTATTACGGACGACTCCAAGGAGTCTTTAGACTCATCGAGGGAGGCCCTAAACATCATGTCCACACAACTATGCGATTACATTCTCACAGTATCTATCATATCTTGCCTTGAACTCGCTCACCGTCATAGCACCCACAACAGACTCTGGCAGCTTATTCCACTCATTTACCACTCTAAAAGTAAAGAACCCAGCTCTAACACCCTTGCTAACCACACTCTTGCCCAGCTTCCATAGGTGTCCCCTAGTTCTCTCACCACCAGTCCTGATCTCAAAAATATCCTCCGAATTAATCCTATAGAATCCCTTTAGCAATTTGAATGTCTCAATCATATCTCCCCTTTTCCCTATGAACTAGTTTCTGCAACCCACAAATCTTCAACTTGTTCTCATAAGGTTCATTCCATAGACCCGCTATCATCTTGGTCACTCACCTCTGGATCCTCTCCACCTCCTCCCCATCAAGAAGGAACCGAGGTGAACAAATCTGGGCACAGTAGTCGAGATGGGGTCTTATCAAGGCTCGGTACAGAGGTACAATAACTTGCTTGTCTCTGCTCGTTAAGGTATTTTTCAACAACCAAGTGAGTGGATGAGCTGATTTAGCCACTTTTGCAATGTGTCCCCTAAACTTCATCTCTCTATCCACCAACACTCCCAAGTCCCTGGCCTCATCAATCTCCTGGAGCACAGTTCCACCAATGCGGTATACTGCTGCTAATCTTTTCACCCCAAAATGCATAACCTTACATTTTGTCACATTAAATTGACATCCATTCTCCTTAGCCCAGAACTCCAATCTATCCAAGTCTTCCTGGAAGATTTTGACATCTTCTGCATTCACTATTGCCCTACCCAACTTTGCATCATCAGCGAACAAATGAACTGTTCTTCTTAGATCATTTCCTATATCGTTAATGAACAAATTAAACAGCAGTGGTCCAAAAACAGACCCCTCCGGTACACCACTAGTCACAGGCGGTCTTTTGGACTATACTCCTGAATATAAACTTCTCTCTGATATCTCTCCATCAACCACCCAACTGTTTCGAGAACAAGTAGTATCAGTATACAACCTGCTGTTACAAAAAACACCTGTTTTTTCCTTCTCGAACTTTTTTGTCTTTTAGTGTACGAATTCGACAGTGGTACTCGAATCTAGTTGCATAATTAAGACATTACACAAATGGCACTGGTTAATGCAGTTTTCCAATTAAAACGTCAGTCGAAAACATACATTTAAAAAACACTCATGTTTCTTTTTTTAAATTGTATATGTTTTAACGTGATTTTGAATAGATTTTATTCCACTTAATGTTAAGCGAAGTTTTCTTTTGATATGGCGGAAATAAGCATTTTCATTTTATATAAGTAAATTATAATGAGATTAAAATTACATTTACAAAATTTGCATTCATTAATTATTCTATGGTTATGAATACCTAAATTAAGATTTTTAGCATAAACAGTCCACATAAATAAATAATTCATAATACCAAAATGAATTATTTACTTGGCAGGATGAACAACGCTTAATAAATGGAATGGTTGTTTGCACCGATGTGACGCGATGTGCTCTGTCATCCAGGCTTGTCTGCTTGCAGCACAAAGTGCATCGCGTCTGTACTTTCTTACTAATAGGCAGGCCGTGGGTTCGATTCCCACTGTATCATGGATGTTTTTGAATGTTTAAGTAGTAGATGATTTTAATACTCCAGTGTGAGGCTATCATCCTACTTAAGGGAGGTCTGAAGTGGCTTGAAAATATTTCTGCTGTGCGTGTGTGTGTGCGCGCGCGCGCGCGTTTCCTTATCTTACTCTTAGCCCACTCATGGTACCATTCACAATACACCGAAGGCGAATATTGTAATTTCCAAAAACTATTGGTCGAGGGCGACTGTTACAGAAGGCAGATGAATAAAGTAGCGATTTGTTAGACAAAAGATATCTGCTACTCGATTACGTAAAGATTGTCCAAGAAATTAATCTTCAGAAAAAAAAAAAAAAAACGATAAATACTCTAGGAGCCTGTGTAGCTCAGTGGATGTGGCGTTTGCACACCACGGCGCTTGGCCGCACGAAGGAAGACTTGGTTTCGAGTCTAGTCGGTCGGCGACTAGAGGAAATTTTTCTGAGCCTTTTTTCGACACCGGTTCCCGAGTTAGTCGATCTCTGGCACGGGCAAGCGAGTTTTTCCTCCCTTAAACTCAAGAAAATCGACCGTAGAACCCACATTATTTCAAACATGAAATATATTGTGTTAGGGTTAGGGACCACGAGATGGCGGCACATTTGAGCCGTCTATCTTCACTGTGTACCGCTTAATTAGTGATAGCCTTGGGCCATCTATCTCTGATTGGTATCAGTGGAGATTGAACTGCCCACTCAGTCTCCAAATGTTAGATAGGGCTAAATGGCCTCGCCTACTCCCCGTATACGGGAATAAAAAGGTGTTAGCTGATGTTAGCAGAGACTTAACTTGCTAGCAAGCCAGTGGAACGAGTTGGTGAGGTGGGAATTCGATCACCCTCATTCAAGTCTTAGACTCTGGTTACCGGAGTCTAAGATGTAATATAAATTCCAAATATGAAAAGAGAGAAGCCTTTTTTCTTATTATTCTAAAAAGGTTACGGATGTCATACGTTTAGGCTAGGAAAAGCAATTGTTTATTTCCAGAAGAAATGACGTAGAATGAAATGGCTCATACGGATTTAACAAGTTAAAAATCCAGGAAAAGAAGTGATCATATTTCTAGAAAGAATCTTCTTCCTCTTCCTGATTTATGCTCACGCGTAAACCTACACATTTTACCGTGTGGGTATTCGGAACCGAAATCCTACGGAATAGGTTGGTTATTCCTTATTCCTGGAAGTGTCCTATGTCTGTAGAAGGGTGTGTTCACGGGGCCTGTTTGCCTGCTTGCGGGAGGAAAAACCCCAGATAAATTGCGGAGAAAAACCCTGCCGCCCAAGACCGGCTAACTTGGCTATGGCTGAGGAAGATCCTTCAGCTCCTCACGGCAGCGACAGGAATCGAACGCAGGACACTCCTTTCCCAGGCATATAGTTGCGAAGTGCATAACCACTCGGACCCTAGAAAGAAATATGTCAAATAAATAATCTGAAGAAGAAAAAAATTGACTGCGCCTCATCTTTAGAACTTGATTGAAACGCCAAATCCGAGATCATTTGAGTAAACTACAAATTTCATAAAAGAGGAAATAAAACTATGTGTAAACAATAAAAACATACTAACGTGAGATTTATGCAAGCATGGAAACCAAAAAAAAAAAAAAAAAATGATCGCAAACTTAGTATAGAACCAGAAGTATTCGAGCATAACAAGTTTTCCAAAATGCTTTTTTTTTTCTTAAGCAATCATGGGGATATAATTTTTAAAAATGCTTTACGAGATATTAAACTCCCGTCTTCAATATGATGTAGAATGGTTTAAAAACAAATCACTTGAAATTTTCATTATTCTACTCTAACAAATTTATTATGAAAATTATCAATTAAAAAAGACCAAATTTGAAAACTGCAGAACAAACAATGAAACAATTACATCGAATACTAAAAAAAAGTGTGTTTCGTAAATTATCCTAATTGAACCTAGAGTCGTTTTTATCGATTTGTAATGACAAATCTTTTTCGCATAATTTTTCTATTAAAATGGTTTCAGTATATCACTTCGAATCAGCTGGCTGATAGAAATGGAATTTCAAAACCTCTTTCATCAACCACTCAACGTCAGACTCATTCAAGAACAAAAAAGGTGCTCGCATATGATCAAATATACACACGCATAACACGACTTATCAACTATTTTACACATAGTACAGCTTGAAATCATTCAAATGAATTTTCGATATTTCTGTAGCTTTCATCACCTACATAATTATGTCTGTAACAAACTTTATAAAATCGAACAACTGTAAAAAGTAAAAAAGGTACTCGATGTATCTTTTTACTTTGGTAAAAAGGTACATCGAGTCTGTTCAGTCGTGGCGCGCTTATGAGATCTCGACCAGTTTTAGGCTTATGCATCCTTCATATATACAGTATTACTCGCTACTCGACCAGCGGAGTCGAAAAAGAATAGAAAGAACACTTCCTCATAAAAAAAAAAAAAAAAGATGTTGATCTAACTGTTAAAAGTTGGGGCGGTGGAATAGATCGTGAAAAATATTCAGTTGTTCTTATTTATTCAAAATAAGGAACATACACATAGATTTCAGAATCATTTCGCACTTCAATTATTTTTAACTGAGTACTATGACCAATAACGAATACCAAGTGAAAAAAGCCCGATAACATAAGTTTAGAATGCAAGGGGTTGTTCAGTTTTAAGTTAGTATAATGAAGAAAACTAAAAACAAATCAAAATTTTGATTATATAATACTCAGAAACGAACTACTTGCATTATTAAAGTGATGTGCGCTGAATAGTAATCAAATATTATACTAGAATTAATCAAAATATAAAAAACTCAAGGAGAAAAATTATCACTTTTCCACATAAGTAAAGAATTTTTCGAGAATAACAACAGCATGTTAATATTAGTTTTAAAACTTCGTATAATTTGAGGTACAGAAATAGCAGCAAAGCATTAATACCAGTACTTGGGATAAATAAAGCTCTTCCCAGTTGGATTTCTTTGTTTTGTTTTTTTTTTTAAGGAATTAAATTTCCGATAATTAATTTTATCTGCGACAGTAAGGTCGGAACAAAAAGGGAAAGGTTAAAAAAAAAAAAAAAAAAAAGCTTAGGAAATAACCCACATGAACCTCTTGCATTAGCAGACGATAATACGTCAGTCCTCCTGAGACAACACGCTAACAAAACGTTAGCGCGTGGCTGCTTTTCATTATGCCCTCAGGAACTGAAGTGCCACCTGTAAAAGACGTTTTTATATACCGTATATCTTTATAAAAAAAAAAAAAAAAAATCGAATTTTTCTCCAACTCTAAAGCTGATAAAACTTCCTCTTTTCTTACGCCAAACGAAGCGGTATAACTCAAAACTGATAGCTGAAATATTGCTTCCTGATAGGAATCGTTTTATAACGACCACAAAATTAAAAAAGAAGAGAAAAAATAAATAAAAAATAAATCTAAATTGACATAATTAAACAATCAACTATTTGCACTTCACTCTTTTATAATTATTCCTAAATAATAATGCCTTTGTTAAGCATTATTATTTAGGAATTGTTGCATTTGTTAACAGCCACCTGGTGGTGCTTAAGTGTATTCATTGAAACATCAGCAAATACTAAAAATAAAAACATTCGCATCGAAATAATTGCCATGCGGTGATATTGATGAAATTATGAAAATAATTATCCATGAATGAAACTTGATACAGAAACATTATGGATAAGAACCCTTAAGGGATCTTTTAATGATGTAAATATTACGGAATGCAGTCTTTAATTGTGCGGCAATGCGTGTTTTTTTTTCCCTTACATTATTTAAGAATAAATTGAAGAATTAATGTAATAATCTTTAATCTTCTTATCTTAAGGTCATTTATGAGGATAAAGACACAAATTTAAAAATATTCCGAGACTGATTTTTCCCCTCACGATAAAAATTAGCTTCGTCTATGATCCTTCGAAGTCTTTCCATCAGAACTCATTCATCTGCTAACACGAGTACACAGCCAGAAATTCAAAAGAGTAATAAGAATCTTAAAAATTCGCATTTCAATTTATCTTTGACACTAGGATCTGTGTGATTACTCTATTCCTATTACAAACTTTAATTTTATTTAAAGACTGCGTTTGTATTCGTTTGCCTCTAATGCTTATTAAAAAGAAAATTCTGTGAAAAAAATAATATGGCCGATCGCAGTTCGGTACCAATAGTGGTGATAATTATTGTCTATATGAAACTGATTTTTGGACTTGTTTTATTATTTGTATTCACGATTAAGGTAAAGGCCGGTATGGGTAGCGAGTGGTTAATGTATTCGCTTTCCAGCTAAAAGCTAAGGGTTCGAATCCCGCCATGGATGTTTGTGACTGTCGTTCACCTTCATAGAAGTATGTATATACATACCCTTTCCCAATATGGAGTGGGTCACCATGGGAGAAGTTGATCCAGCCCTCCCGCATTGGAGGAGGTCTTCATCCAGCAGTGGGGAAGATACAGGCTGAATATCATCAGCGAGTAAACGCAAATATTATTTGATCGTGGAATTTCACCAGAGCTGATTGTTTATTTGAAGTGGTCTCATGGAAACTAATGTTTATATTGGGTGTCTCAAAACGATTGATCTATCGAATTTCAGGATTAATTTTTTAAAATTATTTTAAGTGTTTATGGGGGGGTTGATCATCGTGGAGATTGAAGACCATATTTAATTGGCACTAAACGGCTTCTACCTTTGGGAAATAAGGCATTAACGGGTTTATTTTGTTTCTTTAGTTTTATTCACTTTGAATCCGATTCTGAAGTGGTGGGAAGATACAGTCATTTCAGGTTCAGTCGTCTAGCTACGTAATCTAGTTCTCACAAGGATTCTTCGATCTTTTAAGCACTATTGTATTCCGTTCTGTTTATTGAGAATAACCGTATTTAACTGTGCACTTTTAATGTTGTCAGCCAAGTAAAAGTGCACGCTGGCATTCGGTTCATTTATGGTTTTTGTAACAGCAATGCACGAGTTGATGTTCAGAAACGACAATTGGCCTGGATTGTGTCTGATCGATAAGCTTTAGCGATGTGCACCGAAGTCTCATGGAAACAGAAGAGACACCCAATCACTTGAAAATATGCTTTGAGCAATTGGGGTCCTGATTTACATGTATACCATTTGCAAGGCGTTTCAGCACCTTGATGAAGCAGGTCATGAGGCCCATTCAAGTATTTGTCAATGGCGCTCTCAAATCCATCCGTGTAGGTAAACTTTATTCACCAGTGAAGCGACGCTCGCTCGAAATAGAGGGAATAATACTCATGACATGCATGGGCTGGTGAAAATCCTCATACAACAGTTGAAACGAATTTCCAAAGTTGGTCTTCGGCGAATGTATTGTATAGACGTCTTAGGAATCGCTCAATCAACCGAATTTTCTGGCAGGTTTTCGATTACCTGAACCGCCTCTATCCCAACCGACTGGCTAACTAGATCCCTCACCTTTAAACGTTTAGACTGTAGCGTCTGGGGATCACATGCATAAGTTAATATAAGCTCAGAAGTTTTACAATTGGAATGTACTTCATCGGTGAATTTTGAAAACTGCAGATTATGTTCAAAATGCAGACTGAATATTATTAAATATTCATTCCCATATTCAGTAATATTCGAGTGTAACGAATAGCATCACGTGCATATAATTTGCATTAGATATTACTGGAGCCGCTTCCGAAAGAAGGATACTTTTACCGCTGATCGATTTGGCATAATTTCTTGCAAACAAAGGCAGTTATTTATATAACAATCTTAGTTTTTCAATAACCATTAAGAAATCGCAGAGACAAACATAACTGCTTCAGATTTTGGTAAATCTTTTAAAAAAATAAAATAAACGCGTTTTAATTAAAAAGGATATTCTTATGGACGATTTATTTTTGATTAATTATTATTGATTCAAATCTCATGGATTAGCATTCAAGATTTCCAAAAAGGAATTCTGTCATCTCTTCATCTCCACCTACAGTACTTATATAATTCTTACATTAACATTTTTTTTTTAATCGGGAGTGTAGCGCCCTCTAATAAATATAATTGAACTGCGAAATACATTTTAAATTTCTACTAAAAGGAAATCAGACATGAATATTGTCTACTATGTCCATAGTAAACACGATCTTCTCTTCTGAAAGCGTTACCACTTTACAAGCCTTCCTATCAAGTAACTACTCATATTTTTAACCCATTAAACATTCACCGAAACAGGAATGGAAACGCATCATTGTGTGTGTGGCGAAATCGTTGAGTATAATTGCAAAGCGCATCGTATAGGTGTATGTTTGCCATCAGAACTACTGATGACGTTACACTTCACATTGAACAGCTGCATTACTAGACGTTGGCATGCTTTCCATTTAATACTGCACAGTGGTGCCGAATGCATAGATTTATTGCTGGCTTAATGATAGCTGACTGTCTCCAGGGGTATACTAAGGTGCAAAGTAAATCGAAAATGGAAGCCCAAATGACAAATGATGCAATGGAACAGACTAAATCACGTTGCTAAATTATTCCCAGAGTCATTTTGATGTTTGTTGTCATTTTAATACTCTAAATATAATAATTTAGTGGAATTTCGATTACCGCTATTGATTAGCAATAAAGTCTATGTGAAATGCTTCCGAAAAAAATAAATAAATAACACGTGAGTTAAGCAAATTCAAAAGGACTCTTTATTTGAATAATGCTGTTTCTTTAAGCAGTATATGCAACGATAACAGCTACGCTATTTAAAAATAATGCTAAATAAGCATTCTGCAATTAAAATAACTTGACCGGTTCCGACTTTTTTTTTTTTTAGACTTTTTTGAGACTAGTTATGCTGGTATTTATATAAAGTTATATGTTAGGGGGCCAGGAGTGCCTATTAATTAATAATAATAGGCTTGTATGCATTAAAAAATTAAGGAAAAACTGCTTAATTTCTTCTCCTCGCCACACACACAAGCAAAAAAAAAAAAAAAAAAAAAGGGGGGACTGTTATAAAAAGATGATTCTACTTGTCACAGTCTGTTGACTATGTAAGGAATAATATTAAATATTCTTGAAAAGTTAAGAGATCAAAAGTCACGTATACTCGGTTATTTTTCTTAACAGATCGCTAATAATTTTGGGTATTCATTACTACCAAGAGCCTGGTTCACAACGTCACATTCTTCTACGCTGTTAATGACAATGTTAATGGCTTTGTCACATGGTTTTCAACAGCTTCGCTATATCATACTGAATAATGGATATGAGCAATTTTAATTTCTCCATTTCTAAAAATTCTTTCTTTTTTCCTTGACCTTTTTTCCACAAATCTTTCGCTCTAATAATGCACGACTTCCACACCATTTTTTCCATATTTGGCAGCACATTTTTTATTTATGACTTAATAATGGCATTTGTGTACGCTACAGGGCTAGTAATTAATGATAAATGGTCCTATAACGAGACCTGCTCCAAAAACGGCAATAAAAAAAAAAAAAAAAAAAAAAAGACTCGCCCGCTTTAGCGTCTCTGCCAAAAACGAATCAATAAAGCGTACATCAGGTCTTTTAAAAGCGTATAAATTTCATTTTTTTTTTATTCTTCTTTCTGCTGCTAAAAGCAACTTTCTTTCTATTTTTTTTTTTTCAGAGAATGGGGGAGAGGAAATCTTCAAGCGTTAACTTAAAATCATAAATCTCAAATAGCAGCCGTGATGATTTAATTTTGTTGTTTTCTTTTCAATGTTTTAAAGATGTGTTTCGGTCCATATAGCTGCCAAGGAATTCGATGAAACAGTCAACAAAGATTTCAAATAAATATGCCTAACTGAACAATTTTCCTTGTCCCTTTCTATTTTTTAATATTAATATATAACAAAAAAGTAGTTAAAGACAACAGATCGTATAAAACACTAGATATATTACATATATTACTTTGATGAGTGTAAAAATATCACCTGTTTCGTTTTTCTTATTTTTTTTTTTTCATTTCTAAAGAAAAACTAGAGAAGAACCTTAAACGCAAACATTAGACGTGCGGAAGTAATAGAGTGCTCTTGCCACTGAGCTACTAGAAGCGTAACCTAATTGCTGTTGTACAGTAGTTAACCAATGCATTAAAAGGTTGCAGGGTTTCGATACTTTTGCACGTGTGTGCTGCAGGCAGTTTTTTTTTTAATGGGCTCGGCAGAGACACCTAAAATATTATTAATATTATTATTTTATACACCCAGAATTTAAACTGCAATATATCTAGCTCTAAAAAAGAAAGAAAGAAAGAAAACCTCCTCAAAAAAACGCTCCAAGGTTAAACTATCTTACGAACACAGTGGCCCATAGGTCAGCTAGATAACAATAGACTCTTCTGAAGACTTACACACTTTTTATGCTTTCATATCATCCCCTGCCAATAAGAAAAGCGATAGTGTTACACTATGCTAAAGACGAAAATCACTTGCTAAAACTTACCATAATTTATTTTAATTTTATTGAAGCAACCCTGATAAATTTTCAGCACCTTATAACGAAAGTATTTGCCAGCGCTTGTGTTCCAGTGGGATTCAGAACACAAAACCATTCGATGTCAAAGAGAAATGTAAACTGACCCGCTAGGCCACTGAAGTCGGTTCAGAGTAATGTTGAATTTTGTGGAATTATGTTAGGGTACATCGCTTCTAGAATAGGAATGAAATATCCAATGTGCACTACAGGGTTTCTTGAAGGATTTGTGGTTGAAATGTTGAAAAAAGAATAAAAAAAGAAAAAGAAGAAGATAGTTAAATATAATCATAAATTTACCATTTCATATTCTGTTGGTTTGTGGTTTTTCATTTTGTATTTTCCATACTTCCGGTCTGAAGTTTTTCACGTATTTTTTTTTTAATATTTTTTTCCCCGATTGATTTAATGTTGATGGCTGATTTTCTTTAGTTCCAAGACTTCCTGATAAGATCTTTCGTATTTTGTTTCACCACAACGAACATCAACGTGGGTATAGTTTATCAGCGTGGATATAGTTTAATTATTTTTAACAAAAATTAATTTTAACCTAATTAGTACCATCGGAGATAAGAAAAATAACGCTTTCTGATCGGATTAGGATTCATGGTTGAGACTGTTTGAACATCAGAAGCAAAAAAAAAAAAACTACTCAAACATTGCAGTGACTATAGCTATTGTACCTACAATATCTCCAGCGCTATAATAACTAATGCAGTTATGGTAGCAGTGTGCAGTGTATGATCAGTTTGTTTTTTCCCCTCGTACGAGATAGGGTAGCTTTGACATCACGAAAGTTATTATTTAGTCATTACTGGAGTAACAGCACTGGTAGTGTCAGGTATTTTCACAGCAAATCACTTATCTGCAGTACGACAAATTGTTTCTTTTATATTTTAAATAATTATTTCCGCTGCTTCAAATTCTTATGGAACATTGATTTGAAAGGGTGTTTGTTGCGGATCCAGAATCGGATGATTAGGTGTTTCAATATTTAGCAAGCTCGTTATCGATGGAGTCAAGAACAACTGTAAAAGAGGTCATCTTGTCCGACTATTCGAGATTCAATGCTATTTGCATCTAGCTGAGCACGTAGTACAATCTCACTTTATAGTATCGGCAATATACAAATTGTCTGCTTAGTTATTTATAAGCACAAAAAAACTAGTAAATAACTACATTTCTGAATAAGCACAATAACAATTTCATTTTTCATATGAAAAAAACACTCTCGGTGAAGTTAGAACAAGAATTAAAATCTAAAACGTGCGATGTTAGTAAAAATATTTTTAATACATACAGTCACGAATTTCTAGGATAACACACTCTTGAAAAGAAAAAAAATCTCAGGATATTTCATTTCAAAGGATAATCTTTACAAACAAATTAAGGGATCTGTTGAATTCCATGAATTTAGCGAACTTTTTTCTTTAACTTTAACCCATATGGAAAAAACCCAGATCAAGAGTTATAACCCTTCCTAAATAAAATGATTAATTTACACACTAGAATAAAATGCACTTTTGAAGATGAATCGTTAGGAGGAATACCCATTTTTGAATATATATATATATATATATATATATATATATATATACACACACTAAACATGCGACAAACGTCCCCCTATCTGTTTCAGTCTACCGAATCAAGTTCGTTCGTTTTCGGTAGACTGAAATAGGAGAAGCCTGACAGGTAGAGTGAAACAGAAAGGGACAGTTCGCAGCACGTGTATAGTCTACTGCACATCATCCAAGCTAAAAGTTTGATGTAATCAAAAGCTTTGATTTCAGTCCTCAGAAGAATAAGAAGCGCTCTCTAGGGAAATAAAAAATGTTACACAAACATCACTTTTAAACGGTTATAGTTTAAGAATTATCCATAAAATCGACATTCCTCCTCTCTCTCCCTCTCTCCATTCTTCAAGCGGAGAAGATAGGCATAGAATTTTCACCCCCCCCTTATATAAAAAGCATTTTTCAAAGATTAGCTAAGGTTCTAAAGAAATTCCAACTCACCGCCACCAATCAGCTAAACTCACCAACTCCGTCGTCCTAAAAGATAAAGGATTTTTATCTTTAGGAGGACGAAAACACCAGGCAAACGTGAACGGGTTTATCACGTTTCATGTAACTTATCGTATTTTGGTCAATCAGAAGATAGTGGAAAACATGTTTCGGAACATCAGAGCAATAATCAGCTTATTAAACCACATCAATCTGGATTGTTCAGCATGAAATTCAACTTCTACAGGATTCTTTGGATCCGTACCAAATGATTGAATAGGAATATTTATAATGAATGTTTAATTAAAGAAAGTACAGGAATGGGTGTGTGTGTGTGTGTGTGTGTGTGTGTGTGTGTGTGTGTGTGTGTGTGTGTGATAAAAATAAATAACCAATCCTTAACCCATTTACGATACTAATGTACTATTGGTTTACAACCTACCTTGGGTTGGAGTCCCCCAAAAAAAACATAAATAATAATAATAATAATAAATTTAGTTATTCACGGTAGTTTAATGCCTTCATATCAGAAAAGAAATTTTTAAGAAAAAAAAGAAAAAAAAAAGCATAATCTCAGTGAAAGCTCCAACCACATCAAATGAGTCAATTGGGAACTATCGCACACGTGATTGTAACGAAATTCCACTAGCATTAGCACGCACTTCTTTAAACCTTAAAATATGTCAATTAAAAATCTTCAAGCCTGTTATTATAATGAACTCTGTCAAATTAAAGAAAAGCAAATACTGCGACAATTCTGTATGACCGCCTATTGAACGAAGTTAACTATTTTTACAGCGTAACCTTTGTCCTCTAAGAGAGTCTTTCCCTTCTACATACGATTTAAAATCAATGAAGCATCACGTATACATTTCGTTTCTGTTGACTCAGGTGACTTGTATTTCCACACTTGACTGAGTTTAAGTGTTAGGGAGAGATGTTATTTGTTTAATGAGCGCAAACGTTCATTCGAAATAAAAATTTAAAAAAGGCTCTGTCTGCACCTTCCATCCAAACGAAGTCATTTAGGCGTTATAAATGGAATGGCAATAAACCTTCATTCGGCAAAGAGGGCATGAAGGACAAGGCAGTTAATTAAGCAACTTTCACTTCACGCTTCAATGAGAAAAATAACGTTTCCATGGTAACCAACACTAAAGAAATAAAAACCTCAAATTTTGTGGTTATATATGATAAACTTCAAAAGGAAATTTCGTAGGAAGTCGACTTCTTGTATTACTCATGGGGGAAGACTGATTATGAAACATTTGACTTCAAAAGCCATCCGAGTTGTATTTACTGAGTTAAAATGAATTACTTTTTTATGAATATCGGATTTAACAGTAGATAAAGGTCGACATCCTGAACGAAATTTCGGCGAGCGAGGATGCATTCTAGAGAATCACGAATAGTAATATATATTTATACCTAACTACTTTTACATTCAGATATCGTCGATCTTAAGAAAATTCAATTTTAGTGGTTAGAACATTTGACACGCTTATGAAATCTAAATGAGTTTCTGATGATGGATGCTCCTTAGAGTAATGCGGAGGATGCATTTGATATTCTCCATATAATACGTACAACTGAATTTATTACACATCATATGAGGGGAAATTCGTGATTTCAGTATGACTATTTTGTTTGCAATGTTTACGCTATAAGATACAAAATTTAATGCCTTTCAAATCAAAAATCTTGGAAGTAAAACCGTTAGATAAGGTTAGTTTAAATGGGCCAAAATCGGATGGTCTTTTACATTATCGTTTGTAATCTGTATATTGAAATATTGAAGTATGGGGACAGCCGCGCTCATTATGGAATGCTTACAGTGCATCAGCAATTAGTACTGTAGACAGGCTAAGATTTAGACAATCTCTCAGCCTTCTAAATAAAGAGTAACCTTTGTCTTATATCTCACACCAGACAACGAAAGCAGTCTAGCACCTAAAAACGTTCCTCAACATTAATGGCAACAGCGTATCGAGTAATAAGCTGACACGCTTATTACTCGACTGACTAGGTTGGCCAATAAAACACCTCTCCAATAGAGCACATGTTGGCGTACACATAATGTAAGCCAATAGAATTATTAATTATGCGATTTAAATTTTAGAAAATGAGGGAACCTTCCCCGCCCGCTTTATTTTATCCTTATATTCAAATGCCGACCTGGTTGGCCGAGTGGTTAGCGTATCCGTTCTCCACCCAAAAGGCTGCGGGTTCGAATCCCCGTCATGGGCATGGATGTTTGCGATTATCTGTGAAAAGTGGTGGTGGTGGTGAGCGGTAGATAGCGGTGTACATGATGCGGTGGACAAAGTTGTAGAGTTGGTGCCCTCCCTCGATAAGTCCTTGGACTCCTTGGAGGTGTCCCGTAATAATACTAATAAATTATTAAGTTGGGTGCAAACTTCTGTGATCATTGAAAAAAGTTCTAGCGGTCCAAATATGCACCGCGATTGCTGCAGATTTGGTTGGCTGAGACAGCGTTCCCGCTGCGCAACCAACAAACTGCTAGTTCGAATCCTTCTGTGGGTTTGGATGTTCGAAATGTCTTTAGATAGTCACGTGTACTTCATTTTAATGAAAATGAAATCTCCGAAAGTTTTCATTTTTAGAACTGCACAAAATAAATAAGTAGATTGCGAATAAGTTGATCAGCAAACTCCTTAAATCCCTCCTCGAACGGATTAAACGACTTGTCTTAGCAGCGAAAGCGCAGATACTGAACTACTCATCAGTGGATGAACATTCACGACTTATTCACAGTATTGGTTGTATGAACACCATTGCATTAATAGCCAGGACTGTAACGTGTATTTCCATAGCAAACAGCAGATAGGGTTTGGACGTGATATGTGTTATTCACTCGTAGTGGTCAACGATGCTGGAAGGATGGTCAAGAATCCTCTCAGATCACTTACGAGAATGTAATTCAATGTTTGTTATAACGATTCTTAGGGCTAGAGGGAGAAAACCAAACTATTTTAGATATTCACCGCTAGTCTTCTTGTTTTGTGACTCGAAGGAGGATATGACTTATTGCATGGTGCTCAATCATATGCTTAATGCCTTACTCTAATATTATTTTTCTTTTCCAGGTTAATTAATTTATAATACATTGATTGGTAAATGGTAACATTGAATTCAGTGATTCGTACGATCCCTCAAAATTTCCAAACAGAGGAAATTGGGACAAAAATGTTTTGTATTTCAGATGGAACAATAATGTCAACTGACAATTTTATAGCATTTTTGAAGCTAAAGCGAATGCATCCAAGTTTCAAATGTTAAGCGATATGCTTTCTAAACACTAAAATAAGTCTGTTATAAGTGAGGAACTGTTAAAAATAATGATGGAAGCAATTAAAAGAGGGAAAATATTTGATATGCGACTGACTAACTTCCAGCAACAACGCAACTATCCTATATGGCATCGGGTAAGCTGATTCTAACTTGGAAAAATATTCAAAAATTCAACGCTTCCTTGGTGGACGCAATCCAGATATTAAAGTGAGTCAGACCAGTGAGATAAGATATAAAAAAGGAATAAGAATTAAAATAAAAACAGGAAGGAAAATATGAGAGGACCGAAGGAAGTTTAAGAGATGAATGAATAAGAGCTGGTCGGGAAAGTATAACTGGAGTAACGGAAAATAGAAGTCAACAGATTTATCATAAAACGGCAAAAAAGAACGACATAAGTTGACAATGTATTAGCGTCATAGATAACTGGATAAATGTGATAGTTGTTTGATTGGTCCGTCGATCATTAACCATTCAAAAACACGCTAAACAAGTGGGACTCCATTAGATAACATAATAAAGACCGACTCGCTTGTGCCATAATTCCCAAACATACAAGCACTAGAAATCACTCCGTAAACTCGCCTGATTTCCCGTAAGCATCCTGACACTCTCTATTGAGACGGCAGAGTGCAGTGTCTTGAACTTTTTTTTTTTTTTCGTTTTTATCTAAGTTAGTTACTCGATGTACTTGGAGTGCTATAAACGAAGCGGTCGTGACTTTCCGGTAGGCTGTTTCGAACAAAAGTAATGCTTTTCAAAAAAAAAAAAAAAAAAGTAAACAAATAAAAAAAATGCATCAATATAAAAAAAAAAAAGGCTTAGTGTTTTTCAATTACTTCAAAATGCTGTATAAAGACTGTGCACTTGGTTGTCGGGAATCAGAAACGAATCGATTGCTTTCTTCCGAAACGTCTTGAGCAATTTCATTTAGCCACCAGTAAAACAGGGTTATCTCTAGCAGCTGCTCTCTGTTTTTCCACAATCATTCCCCCCCCCCCCAAATAACGTTTTTCCCCACCTTCTTTTTTCATCGTAATTCTAAAAGAAATGGCCAGCAGCACTGATATAATTGAGTGAAGGACTGAAAGAAAAAAAAAAAGTTGTTTCCAACTAGGTAAAACGGATTTATTCGGAGCATCTAATAATAGATTGATGTTTGTCGGTAGACAGAAATATCTTATCATATGAATCTGAATGATCATTTAACTCGCCTGGTTCCATATTCTTCTCGCATTTGGAAGATCTGTGGTAACACTAATTGTTACAGTGATGAAAAGAAAGAATTAAAGATGTACGTACCAATACTGCATGCAAAACTTATTACGTACTTACATGGTGGAAGCGAAGGCATCTTACAGACTTGCAAGCACTAATCTGCACTAATACAGGCTCCCCCGACTTGCATCTTAAGACTCTGCGAGACCATGTTTAGGTCTTCCTTCATCGCTCAGAAGAGGTGAAGATTCGCCCCGATACAGCTCTGTTTGCTATTCAGTAGTCAAGAGAATTAGCTCAGCAGATGTCGTACTGACAACGAATCTCCAGGCTCAAATACAATTATAACGCAATATATACGACTTGCTAGGATCCTTTCTTTTTTATCTATCCAAGTCTCCCACTTTGCCGGATCTCTAAAAGCCCCTGTGTAGGCATTTTTTTTTTATCACTGCATTATTTCCGGTTCCTTGTTAGACCGAAGCCATCATACAATGTATGATACCCTGTAGGAAGTTGGGACTGGTTACCAAACATTCTTTGATGCGATTCCACAAAAGCGTTTATTCTTTGCCATAGAAGCTTACTATTTTAGGGACCACCCATCGATGTCTTCGAGGTTGACACACATATAGCCTTGGGAAAGAAAATGGAGACCTCTCTGAAACACGGTTCCCTGCTGTAACAGAAGTATAAGAGATGCACTTTCTATGTTCTCCATTAGGCAAACAATTTCTCTTTCCCCCACGAGAAAATAGTCCACCTTTATTTGCATATATAAAATACTGGTTGCGACAGCAAAGTGTACTCTCCTCTTCATCTTTTCACTAGTCTTGTCTCTCTCTCACTGTCGTTTCATGTTCTTAGCTGATATTTTTATCCTTCTTCCACATGCATAAACTTTGTAGAATGCTGAAACGATCTTTTAGGTGTATTGTCTCCATGGTTCTCTTGGCGTTTCCAACAGAATGAGCTTTTACTTTGGGAAATGATGAGAAAGTAAAGGGAAAAACTGTTCTTACATGCATTTCTTTTTCTTTCTTCCGTATGTTTCATTCCATTTCTTAAGTTCAGTGAAACGCGAACCCTTGCAGTAATAGAAGAACAAAATGCGCTTTAGAAATTCTCTATTAAGCAAGCAACTTTACTCTTCTCCCAAGAGGTCCGTTGTCCAACCCATTTACTGGTTATTTATCATTTTCCTAACGTCTTTTCCATTCGTCCATTTTGCAATGATTTTTCTTAATGTTGCCTTTTTCTCTCTTTTCTTTAGGTTACGTTGTTGTCGGATAGAAAGATGAAATGAATTATAGTTCAATAAAATGTTAATAAAAAGGTCATAATCACTTTAATTATACATTATATGTTTAGAGTAAAGAACTGTTTTGCTCTAAACATTATATGCTTAAAGCAAAGAACTGAGGAGTTCTTTGCTCCTCAGGACAAATTGATTTGTACTGAGAAGCAAAGCATTCCATTTGTAAATATTAAAAAAAAAAAAAAAAAAAAAAAATTACAAATCCTAAGTAGTGTGTATCCAAACACAAACATCCCGTTGTCTAGTTTTCTATAATGTAGACCACGGATGTGCTGGATTAATCCAATTATTATTTTTTTTTAAGTGAAAAAGATTCCAGATGTTCAAGGTAATTGTAAGCTGAACTCAGGTTCGTGTATTGTAATCATCTTCGAAGGTTTTGCGTTTACTCTGAAGAAATTAGTCGCTAAATTAGCACGTAGGCAGCGATGTTTGAGGTTTCGTGATATAAATTAATGAAAAACTTTCTCTTTCTCTCTCTTTCACACACACACACACACACACACACGGTTTGGTAAAAACGAGTAGTTGATTGTAATCCAATTGATTTTCGGTTTCTAATCTTACTAGATATTTTGTGCTTCGTTTATTAGTAATTGATGGAGGAGGTTACCAGTTCCAATGCATTCCCCAGGTTAGCTTCTAGTTTCAAGTTTACTTGCCAAGAATCTGCCTATTAAAGATTCCGATATTTTATGTCCGTAATGTTTTTGTGGAATTAAAGTACCAGAGTCATCTGAAAGGAAAAACTCTGCTATCTTCCTACGAAACCGACTAATTCATCTTCAAGTGAAAGAGTTCTTTTATTTCAGAGGGGAAATTTTCTTGAGATCAGCGATGAGAACTGAAGCCAGATCTTTTATAAACAAAGAGTGCAGGTCACATCATCCAGATGTGCTGTTGCTGTGTACTTAGTTGATATTTTTTGCGATCAATTTCAATTGAGCTATTGTTCTGTTTTGCAAATATTAATTAATTGTTCGATACTTGTCAGATAAATAGTAAAAAAAAAAAAAATGTAACATGTATAAGTTTGGTCAAAACAAAACGTCGACATATGTCGTTAAGGACAAAAAAATAAAGCCGAATAATGAATGTTAGAGTCCTCCCCCTGTTATTTATGTCAATCATATGTATTTAAATACATTTTGAGAGATTACACTCATCTAATAATATATATATAAATAATTAAAATTTTATTTTTTGCTAATTTTATTTTTAAACGAAGGTTTGAGCATCAACAGAGAGCAAGTTACAAATCTTTTTGAATGTGCACTCGAGTTCTTTAAAAATTATAAATACCCACAAGCTTTTTCATTAATAATACTATATTTTATCTGTTCCATTTATCAATGCATTAACTGCTTAAAATAAAATTTTCTTTATAAGTCCATATTATGATTTGGAACTGCAAACATATAGGAACAAGCTGTGTGATACAAACAGAGGGCCCATTGAGAAAGTCACTGGAGGGAGGAAGTCCGTGAGAGAGGGGTTATCTATTAAGCAAACTGTCCTCCTCTGGATACAATCTTGAATTCTTAGAAGGGGGGTTTTGGGTGCACCACCCCGAATAGGAAAAAATATTCTAAGATCGGGCGGAGTTTAGATTTATGACGATTTGAAGACATTGAAAATTATCGGCAAATTATTTTTATGGTGAAAAATGTCGTTCGATGTGCTGTTTTTACGATGAATTATTCTTTTTTTTTTTTTTTTTCAATGATTTTCTCTTTGGGAACTGTCTCTCGGTGAGCTGCCTTTCCACGAAGAATTTTTTGATGAATTTTCATGGAAGTGAAAATTGCAGAACAATTCAGAATGTGAAAGTCAACTCAATCGTGTCTTGAAATTGGAACATTATCAACTGTAAGAAAGAATGATGCAAAATCTTTCTTCCCATAAATAAGACACGACTGTTGTTAGTTTTGAACTTCCCTAGATTATCTTTATCCTATTTGAGAATGGTAAAGAGATCACCGTTTAAGATTTAAAAAAAATTTTTTTTTTTAAGAAGGAATTTTACAATTTATTACATTTGCATAAAATCGACTTCTTTTACAGCTGTTATCCCTGGCTGTTATAGTATTAATTTCATTGTTTTTTCAGTCTGACATTTGCGACAACTTTTTGTAATTTGCCAACTGCTTTAAACTGGATTGGAAACGTAATTCTTCTATTATATTATTCCATCGCTTGTATTATTAAAATCAACTAAAATAAGACTTCATCTGTTCTTGACGGATTAAAAAAAAAAAAGTAGTAGTTTGTGCACGGGATCGGTGTTTATTTGCAGACGACTTGAATTGTCAAGTTTATCGTCAATCTTTCTTGATCAAAACGTCGCAATGTGAGAGTCGCCATTTTGCTTTTTTTTACTCCTTTTTCTAATGTCTTCGTAACAATTGCCTTTTGAATTTCCACTCGACCTCCGAAATTAAAGGTCACTACCCGCTACTGTCTCAACACATTGTAGGTGTTTTCGTACTTTGTTCTCGCGTGCCGAAACTTGTAGACTCCGCTTTAAACAAAGTATTATCAGACCTAAGTTTTAGACATTGTCCAAACACAATGAGTTTGGGTTTTCCACTCCACCCCCCCCCCCTTCTCGCTGGGTTTTAGTGTTTAGAATTTCCATTAACCGCAGCAACTTGTTTGCTCACTAGTCAAACAGGCGATAATTACTTTCAGTGGAGACAATGTTGGAATTCACCAGAAAGCTTTTAGCACTTAACTGAGGGAAAGCAACGAAATAAGGGAAGTTTGGGGTTGTAATTTATGAACTAATCACATAAGCATCTTAACACTCATTCCCCTGAAGAGTTCGATTAAAAATAAATAAAAGAATTTGGTTCAACGAACTTCATGAGAAAGATGTCTACGAAATTTCTACTATCTCAGGATAAAACTTCAACTACCCTTAGGGTAATATAATAAAATGAAATCCTTGCATAATTCATAACAGGCATGCGAAGAATCTTAGATTTGAATGCCAGCAGAAAAAGTTAATAAGATATCCCTAATAACAGCTGATTCACTAACCCACAGATCGCGGAATCTTCAGAATCTCAAGCTGCAGAGCCTTGAGATTTCGTCAACAGCAGCTGCAGGATTGGGAAACCGTTGCGCTAATTACAATTTTAAGTCGGTGTGGTCCCTACTTAAACGGATTAGTTTTTGTTATTTCGCAATAGGATCCAGACAATAAACTGTACAATCTTGCGACCTTGTGGTGACACCACTGCAAAAGAATAACAGTTTTTTATTTCTTCCTTTTCGTGATTTTCCTTGTTTTTTTCCTATGTCGAACGAGAAACACCTACTTCACAGTTAATTCCATTCAATGTGGGATTTATTATTACCTTGGTAGTCGCCCTCATCACTAAGACCACTTCCTACTTGTATCACCACCCCATTCTTTTCTTCTGTCTGCTAAATGAGGTTTTCATGGACCTTGCTTTACTAAGGGAATCCTTTTTCACTACAGAAACTCTACACTTGCCCTTATGGAGTTGTTTAATTCGCCTTCAGTTGAAAACGCGAGTATTTTTCACGTCATGATGAAATCCGAACCCAGATGTTGTCGAACCAAAAAGTACGAACGAGTAATTTTTTCGACACCGCACTTCGATGGCGCAATCTAGGAGTTAAGTGAATTGGAAATCTCAGAAATACGTCCTTCTTCATCAAGGTCAAATTCGCTTTTTCATTGCTACAAATGACGAAGAAATCGGTTTCGTGAAAGACACCACTTCAACTTATCTGGTTTGAAATAAGGCCTCTCGTGGAAATGAGTTTTAAACCAGAAGTAAACTTGACCAGGCACATATTGGCAAACTAACCGAATTCATTATGTAGACGCAGCTTCAATAATCAACACCACACACGAATCTGCGAAATCTATAGAGCATCAAAACAGTCTGGGTCACGAAAGACCACAAGACCGAGCCGTTGAATGAGTAGCAAACTTCTAACAACTTGTTTATCAAACTCTTCAGATGTACAGTTTAATAATCAATTCCAAACTACTTTAAAACAGTTTTGTATGTGACTCCCACCCAAGAAAGACTGTTAGTTAGCCCGTGTTACATTTATTCGATGAAGCATACTGAGCTGCATAAGTGCGGTAAATTAGGCATAGTAAGCGAGTATGCCGAGTTCAGTTCAGAGGAAATAGCCACTCGTAAAGCAATCCGAATGCATTTCTTTGAGTGAAGCCCTCCAGAAATGTTACCTCCGGAGGTCTCTCGAAAAGTTCACAACGCAGATTGATCATGTTACTAAACAAATTTTGTTTTTAAATTTCTACGTTAAAAGTATTCTTTGGATTTCGTACGTTGATATCAAAAGAGTAAAGAATTTCATTCTGTCATTTAAATAGTCGAAAAATAAAATATTAATAACATCCTTCCAGTGGATATAACAAGTTATCCGCGTACAAATAATGTGGTGAGGACTATCAAATAACACACGCTACACAGAAGCCTAAAAGTAACCGTTTTTTATTTATTTATTTTTTAGATGCGATACTCTTATCCAAAGGGGATATCAGATAAGTGTAAAGAATCGTTGGTATTTTGAATCCACATTTAATCGAATACAGTGTTCAGACGAATTTCTGAAATCAAATACGCTCGAAGACGGTGAATTGTTACAGGGATTTGTCTTAAGGTCAAATCTTTTGTGAAGTATAAGTTTTCATATTCAAGCCTATAACAGTCCACTACTTTGCAGAGGATTTCGTTTCAATGGTTCATAAGAACATCGCATCCAAACGAAAAAAAAAAAATGCGTTTTTCACGTAAGAATTTAATATTGCTTTAACTTCTAGATGGATGTACAGAAGGCAATAAACAAACTACTCCCTACCTGAAGTCGGCCTTTTACAGGTAGAGAGTAATTTGTTTATTTGTTCGTATGGGTCCTCCCCGTTCCTCCACCGTCCATTAGGACTGGTTGAGCCCTCCTAATGAGAGATTAAGTATGTATTTATGCTGTAGATCCGTGTGTGTGTTCACGGGGCCGGTTTGCGTGTTCTGAGGGACGAAAAACCCGAGTTTTTTTTCGGGTGAAAAAACCCTCTACACTCGTATGAGACTGGCTAACTCACCTTTCTCGAAAGAGACCAGATAAAGGTTCCTAACGTTACTGACAGGAATCGAACCCAGGTCTTTCCCACCAAAGGGCTTCGTCTATGCCGACTGAGTTACAGAGGCTCTGGGAGGGAGTAGTACACCATAAATCCCTTAATTTATAGCATCCCTGAAAATCAACGAATATTTCTTTTTTGTTTGTTAAATGCTATATCATCAGGGCATACGGAGAGGCCCATCTGGACTACAGGTTTCTTTACGATTGCATGTATCTTACTTGCTAGTTGTTCGCATACGGAGATGGATGTATTTTTTCCTCATGGACATTCGGTTTTTTTTTCATGCTGAAAAACACAAGGAAACCGGTCAGACGAATTACATGCATTTAACAGAATTACACTAGCCTTGGTGGGGTCGTTCATAATTTCAAAAATAAAAAAAAAAACAACCCAACCCTTACAGGTTTTTGATTTAAACTCTTCCAAATAGATTAACGGTAGAACAATTCTGGATTTCATAACAGTCTTGTAGGTCAACTGTGAGCAAGATTTTTATAAGGAGATTTGTATAAGATCATGAATACACGAAGTTTAGTATAGGGTTGGCTACAAAACGAGAAAAAAAAAAAATTCGTGAGGAGCAAATCTCAGAAGCTTGCATCCTTGGTATGCTTGACGAAGTCTCGAAGATCCTGCAGCCTTGATAGTGCTGATGACACCACCGACAAGACTTATTAGGACGTCCACGCCAACGGTTTTAAAAGATTAAAACAGCGAAATTTAATCCTTAGACAAAAGCGGTTGTTAAGGGAGAGAGAGAGATGCGCGGAATTGCAGAAGAAGAAAATCGTGAGTTTTGTGATTTATTTCTTAATGAAGAAAGATAGAACCAGTTGACTGGGTGAGACCATCATTCTGGAAAGACAGAAAGAAAGAAAGAAAGAAAAAAAAAAACTGGTTTCGCCCGGTAGTTGACCGTTAACTGCAGTAGCAATTCATAATGCATACGACACCATAGGGTGGACATCCAGTCACGTGGGAACCCCCAATGAATTATTGGTAACGTTTCGAATTCCCTATTTGCACCGCGAGGAAATTAGTTGGCTGACAGCATACTAAAAAGTGAAGAAGTGGAGAGTTGAGTTATTAATCTGGTAAAGCGTGGAACCGGCGACATGCTTTGTATTAAAATTGATAAGGTAACACATATGAAGAAAGAAAAAAAGTGTTTTGCGTGGGCGAGTTATAAATTTGATGAATTATTTATGTTCGCTCATATACTGGACCACGCCATTCCTTAAAGAAGATTAAACCAACAGCAGGCAAAATATTTGTCGGAAATATGAAGGCATTCGCTACACACAAAGATTTTTTATCTCCCAAGTTGATGCCGAGCGAGTCTCAAACATCACACGAACATTATGCATGAACATAAGTAATGTTCATGCATACAAAATATTTTATGCATACTTTTATAGTTTTAATGCAATATAATGACTTTAAATTTGTTCGAAATTTATAATTAATTTTAATATATTTATTTTAATGAATACATATTTTCTTTGTTAACTGTATGAAGGCGGATCAAACTGAAAAGTCTGGAGAATCTATTGTTGAGTGTTCCCAAGTCAATTTCCTAGACGATGCAATGGTAATGGATAACGATACAGAGGCCACGAAGCCCATACGACGCCATCTTATGAAACCAATATTGAGAAATATCTTGGCACAAACAATTAAAGACTATATAATAGTCGATGGACTAAACTGTCTTAATCAATCCACTAATCCTAAGTGGGGAAAAAAAGAATTTAATTCCATACGTTAAATGTAGAATCACTCACTGATTGCATTTGGAGTTAAAGGGACAGATATTGATGATGTCTGTGAGAACTCAAAGTCTGGTTACTGCATCAAAAAAAGGGAAAAGGGAAAAAAAAAAATCTGCAAGAGATTCAATGAAAGGAAAGACATCAAACTATCTCCGAATCACTGCCCTGAGTCGCACGGAGGTTAATGCGAGAACAAGTCTTTCCGACAATTTCCAGACGGAGAGTCGAGCGAGCCATTAGCGCCCAGCTAAAAAGTCGGTCCATTCTTCGGAAAAACTTTATGAAGGTAGCAGAAGCGTCCTCTGAACTTCGATGTGCGCGCGCTGGAGTGTGTGTGTGTGTGCGGTAATGGCATGACAAACCTTTTACACACAGACCAGAACTAAAACAACTTTTAACTACTTCGAACGAAAATGTGCCCCGGGCGCTATGGGTTTCGTTGTCGTTATCTCCGGCATTCCTCCTCCCGTTTGGACTTTCGACGAGTAGAAATGAACTTACTTTAATCACACCGAAAGATCTGGAAAGATAAATACAACAGAAGAAGTAGCGCGTAGGAAATTTTTCCGTGTGTGGGCACAATTAAGGGAGGCAGAGAGAGAGAGACGATATCGTTACCGCCTACGAACACAGAAGGGAATTTGGAAGGGGTCGTTTCGAAAAAAAAAAAAAATTCCGAATATTTGCGAGAATCAGAGATGAATACGGAGGAAGATAACGAAGAGGATGTGGATAATAATGTTGTGGCGAAAGGCCACTGCTTCGTTACTACCATTTTGTTTAATTAATTATTGTAAAATCCAGACTTCAAGTTAACAATTTAATGGCTTAAATTGCTTAACAGTCATAAATCACGCTCTGTCGAGTGATGCAGAACAATGGATGATTGGTTGTTGGCGACTACGTGGATGAGTGCGCATGTGTAGAGAAGAGTTCGCACCAAGATAGGATCTAATACAGATTTGCATACCATTATGTTTATATTTCATAATCATACTGTCAGGGAATATAGATTCCCCGGCATAGGAGGTGGGGGGGATAATGATATGAGAAGTAAAAATAGTTCAAATACCTGTCAAAGAATCTGTAAAAGTTTTGCGGCAGTCTTTGAATGTCAGAAAGAATCATGAGCTTATAGCTGTTGGTCAATAGCACTCTTAAAATGGTGAACTTTTTTTCATGTTTTCTCTATTATGTAGACTTCTGCAGGTCCTGCGGTTAATGCGAGAACAAAATAAAAGAGGACCTGAAAACCAAATCACAACAAACGACACCAAACTGGACAGAATTGTTCGGACTCTCCTTGACAGACAGAAGTGGAAAGAGTTCATTCGGCCTCAATATCATCATCCACATAGATGATGGAAGAGAGAAGAAGAAAAAGAAGGTCCTGCGGTTACAATGTACCAGTTTTGGTGTTGGACGAAATAGATTTTTCTTGGTCCTTAACTCACAGAATCTCAATAAATTCCCCAATTTAAAAGTATGTCGAATTGATTTATTGGTCATTATCCCGAAATAGTTTTGCCACGGACGAGGAAGAAAGATAATTAGCGAATGGGAGTATTCAGGATGCCAGTATTGGCATTTAGATCCAAGATAAGGCACTGGCCAGAAGTTACCACTTCCTAGTCGAGGGGCCAGTATGCAGACTATCTTGATTCGCTGAAGTGTTCTGTTTCTGTAGATGTGTGGTCACGAGACTGGTTTGTTTCGTGACCACACATAGGGATTAAACCCTCCATCCCCTTTATAAGACCAGCTAACTCACCTTTAGTCTAAAGAGATCACAAAGGTTCTCATAGACAGCAATCGAACCCAGGATTTTCCGACCCCAAAAGGTTTCATCTATACCGACTGAGCTATGGAGGCTCAGGAAGAAAGCTTTAGGGGGAAAGGATAAAACAATCTTGAGAGACAGAGAGGGTGTTCGAGATGCTGAATGAATTCTCAATTATCCGCTTACACATACCCTGCTGCGAAATTTCTCCATGAATAAGTGTTTTGCAAAATAATCTGTATTCTAACGAACAGCTGTAGGAGGCGCGTGTAGAATTTGATTGAGGAAGAAACAATGTGGCAGAAATCATATTTTGAATTACTTCTCTTCTTTCTATCTAAATCTGCCACTGGAAGAACCGGGACAAAAAAAAAAAAAAAAAAAAAGACTCTTTTGCAAATAAGTGGTAATTATATTAAATTAAATGAGCCTAAAGAAAATTAAACAAATTCTGTTAATTAAATTCTATACCTGTTTTATTGAGAGAACTATTGATCAACTTGATTAATGCCTCCCAATGATTTATCTAGACAATTATTTCCGATGCTTTAACTTTTTTTTTTTAATTTAATATCCAAAGCGGTATAAAGAATGGCATCGTAATTCAACCCAAGCGAGCAAATATTGCTAAAACAACAAATAGCATTTAAATGTTCAGTAAGTAAGAGTGTAAAGACTGTAATTCTTTCACGCCTTCTTAAAACTGTCGTTTTTGATAGCAGCGTTTGTGGCAGTTGGATCCAAAGGGCCATTATTGGCACCATTCCTAAACCGACTTCTTTCAGCCACATTGCTTTTTCGTAATCTTTCATTACTTGGGCGCTCTGCAAGCGAGTTGCTAATAGCCTTTCGCCCGCTTCGAAAAGGGAAATTTTATTCACAAATTTTCTTTGAGAAAATGAGAAAAATAAACGGATGTCTGAACCGTCCGCTTTAGTGGGGTTTATTTGAAAATGTCACTGAAACTCTGTGAAGCTTTTCGCCAGGTGTTGTCGAATTTAAAAAAAAAAACATTCACAAGTCAGTAATTTATCAACGAAGGCATTACGATACGCCACAACAAGGCGATGGCAAAGTTCCAGTTCTGTATAATCATACCAGCAGATTATGGATAACAACGGTGTTCATTAACTAGTCGGAATTACCAAATGAAGATAACACTAATGATTCAGTTAGTGTGCGTAAATTGTTTCAATCTATGCGTGGCACTATTATCGCTGTTAACAGACATCCATCAGTTCAAATCTGTGTATCAAGTTCTGATTACGTAAAAGATATGTTTTGAGAGGCAAACCAACTTTGTTCTGAATTCTTCACTAAAAATTCAGCCTAAATAGCTGAAAAAAAATGCTTTACATGTTCTATGAGTTCTCCATTCAGATGCAGTTGATGTTTTCGATGTTTCTGCCAATAATAATAGCGATGTAATCCAATTACTCGAACAGCGAATTATGTAAAAACTTTCGACGTGATAATGCAAGGCATCTGCTGACTTTATGAAAACTTTCGTCTGATTATCGGCGAAATACAAAACATCCCCGAAATAAGTGTAGTTAGTGAATCCCAATACATCGCGCCATGCTGTAAACATCTCACACATGACTAGCATGGGTGAGATGAACTCAGAGATGCACTGTTCGCTCTCTTCATCTTCACCTGAGGGGGTTGCTCTGGTAACGAACATGTGGATGACATTTAATCATCAATTGTGATTCATCAAATTCATCAACTGTTCCCGTTCTTTTTTTATTTTTTTTTCCATCTTTCGATAGACTGTGTTTCCGACTTGCACTTTCAGTTTGTATCTTAGAAAGCTGGACTGTTCAAGAAAGGAAATGGGAAAAAAGATTGATGACTCTGGAGATGTGGTTATTACTAAGAAGAATGATGTGGATTAGTTGGATAGAAAAGATTACAAAGAAATAAGTACTTAACGGAGCAAAAGCAAAAAGATTACTGAATGGGATCAGGAAGAAAAAAATGAAATATCTTAAGATTCTTTGGTTAGTTCTCCTCCTAAGAGAATGAGAACTAACAAAAAGGATCATCTTAGGAAACCTACAGGAAACAAGAGGCAAAATGGTAAACTTTAGACGAAGATTTTACCTTCAAATAAAGAATTACATTAGTTTTAATTCCATAGTCGATTGGTAGAGCATCTGCTACTAATGGCTCACGCAAAAAGTTAAACAAGTTTGAGCGCGGTTAGTAGTTGGAAGGGATTTAATCGTTCGATGGTGTTGGCACTCTCCCTCGATGAGTCTTTAGACTCCCTGGAGGTGTGTGAAATAATAATAATAATAATTGGATTTTTCTTGTTGTTGTTTCCATGTATCGAGCGAGTCAAAAGTGCAATTGCTGATGTATTCTGGTGTAATTACATCTATCTGATGGTTCACATTCATTTTTGTTGTGTTGAGGTCTTCTTTTTGAACTAAATTGGAGTCTTTTGTTTCACTCTGGCGGCCTATCTATGTCTTCCGAGCTTGCTTTTTATTTGAATTGACTGAAGTTTGTGACTTTCTCAAGAATATCTTGCCGTCTTTGATTTATAATGTTGTGTTGAGTGAGTTCTTTGCATAGGGCGGAGTAAGCTCCAACACATCTGTAGCCAACTCTTTCCGTTCTTCGCGTTTGTAAAGTCTTAGTAACATTAGTTGTATTTAAAACTACGGATTATTATTTTTTTCTAGATGTACTTCACATCTAGAAAGTGTCCTTTGTTCATAAATATTCGCTAAATTATATCGAGAACTATTTTATTTCCATAGATGCGTACAGAACAAATATTTACAAGCGATTGTCGCCGACGAATTATTATACCGATAATCATCCACTCGTAAATACAATTTTCCTTCTTTCCAAAATTTTCTCGACAGACGCCTTCATATTCGTGGAGTGTAATGTATGCAAGCGTTTGTTATTCACGTGCAGATAATACCCACCCGTCATAAGTTCGTACGAGGAAATTTCGGTTTGTACTCGTGGCTACGAACCCTATGCAAATGACAAATGAAATCCCACGACTCCTGAGTTTCGGTGCTGCTTAGCAACGCGGGTAACTATCCGTTTGGTGGCGCGTGCATTAAGCGCTTATCTAAGATCTGCAGGTAGATTAGTCTCTCTCTCCCCTCCGTAACGGAGATAAACAGTCGGACGAGGAAAAGAAATGTAGCAACGTTCGAGGTCACATTTGCTTGCCAGATTGCGAGTAATAAAGCGGGAAAAAGCGGAATAAGTGTCGGACATAAAAGACGGAATGTACGTAACAGCAGTCGTCTGTCGTCGCTAAATATCGTTTTTCTGTCACGAGCCACGCTTTTACTTACTCGCGTTTACTTGACAGTCGTTCGATATTTTCTTCTCGTTTTGATATTAATTATTGGTTGCGCCATCTAACGGTAAGCAGAAGGATGCGCGATAAACGACTGAATTAATAAAGTTAAGGAAATTAGATTAGCAAATTTAGATATGAAGAGCGGCTTGACAGCGTCACAAATGCCTTTAATGCTTCAGGAATTTCAACAAATCACTCTGGGAATTCGGGATGGTGCTGGGTTTTCGAAATTAGATTGTTCTGATTTGTCATTCCGATCGTTATCAGTTTGCTCAAGTTGTTTGTTATGCAAATTAGTGCAATACGGCTTCAAAATTATTCATTTCTGCCTTTAAAAGAGGAAAAAGGCTTTGATATTCATCGTTCAAATTTTTTCTTCTTTCGCAATCGTGATGAAAGGCTTCGGAGGTTATAATTTTAACTGCCGATTTTTAAAATAATCCTCTAAACTTTAAATATAATTTAAAATTCTGATTTGCGTTGCATCGAAAATCATGGTTTGTTTGTTTTTAGTTGACGTAAATTATTATTTTTGAGTTACAGTCGAAGCAACCACGAGGCTATTAGAATTGGCTGTTGACTGCGTGTTTGTCTGACTAATTTCCTTGATTTGTGGGATGAAAAACCGGAGTTTCCGGGAGAGAAAAAAATGCTGCCGTAATGAGAACGGCTAAGACATTATAAATATTCCTGGTTCCAGATGGGATTCGAAACCCCCCCCCCACCGCCTCAGGTATTTAAAGGCATCGTTGGTATCAGCTGAGCTACGGAGGCTCAAAGACATTGGTTTGAAAAAGAGATCTGGGTAACAAATATTGCGAATGGGAATTTAGATTGCAAAATTTATTACTGTAAAGTATATTTTCAAGTAGACAAATTCAGTGAGATCGGCACCTATTTAAATGGTAACTGAATTTTTGTCATGTGAGCTCCAACCTTTCTGGAGTAACTATAGCGACGGCGTCGCTGATTTTGTCTTTTAAGTGTGCGGGGAAGTCCCCTTTGAATGGCCAGGATATTGATTCATTCAACCATTTATTTAATTGGGAAATGGGCATTCAATGACCGTTTTTCAACATGACCACTGCTTGATGCATTTATTATTAGATGAATTTGTCTCATAGAGTAGCGTAATTCTCGTTTGCCCATTTAATAATTAATTCCCCTTTTGCTTACTATTAAACACTGAGATTTTGTTGAACAACCTCTCTCGCCATTTTCCCAGATAGGGTAGGTGACAATATTTTTGATGGTTTATATATTTTTATAATGTATTAATAATTTACTGATGAGTCAGCTTAAAAAAAAAAAAAAAAAAAAAAAAAAAAAAAAAAAAAAAAAAAAAAACATCTATCTTCTTGTAATGTCATCCGTGCCAAGCCCGGCTAAGTTTAGCTTCAGTTAAAGATAACCTTCGAAAGAGATCCACCCATCTTTGACGAGACTCAAACTCCGTTATTGTCAGCTGTGAGAGATGATGCGAGAAGGTCAGAAGTGGAAGTATTTTAGCAATTGCAAAATGAAGTTAGTTTTCAATAATACGATGGTGGATGCCCAATGCCAAACTTCGAACTGATAAAAACCTCCTTCTGATAGAGTAATGACGTTGTGAATTGTTAACAGAAAGATAATAAATATTATAAGAAGAAGAAAAAGAAGAACCTATTAAGATAATAGAACTTTGGAGGATGCTTCTGAAAGGAGTAAAAATGGTTGATTATCTGGTCCTCCAGTTGGAATGATTGAACTTCCAAATGGTCATGAAGACTACGAAAAAAGCCGCCATTACTCTCTCTCGGCTTCTTCGTATATTCTAAAAATGGAATAACGATTCGCTGTGGTGCATGTTGGTCGCTAAGAACGTGACATGACCGATTATTTCATTCCTATTGATCATTGAGCTTTCTTGATGGCGCCTGACTAGTCCGACTATTTCAAAAGATATGATTTATTCGTTCTCTGTACTCGATTCGATCTCACGTGTACGAAATGAAGATGTCAAATGTACGACAGCCCTATTATTATCGGAAGCTAATAACCTTGGGCACGGTGCTTCAATAATCCATGATGATGTGTGCGTGTCGATAGAGTTTGGAAATAACGAAAGAGAAAAAAAATATCCTTAATTGTTTACTGATGGGATAGTAAACATTAAACTAAGACGATGGAAGGAGAACAACATAGAAGATCGGAGAGTTCTTTGTGGTGTTGGAAGAGGACGATTCTTACTCCTAGTTTTCCCTCCCCCGCCTCCTCCCCACACACACATTTCATTGTCATCGTACGAGACAGTTTTAATATTTTTGCTTTCATCTGCTTGTCCAGTTCGGGTTCATGGAAGCTCTCGAAATTTTTATTAACTCGCAACTGGTTATTATCTTTTACCCGAAAAAAGAAAGTTAAAAAAAAATTTATATGTGAACATTTACCAGAATTAATATTGGCTCATATTAATGAGTTGCTTCAGAATAAGCTGCAAACCACGGTAGATAGATAGAGAGAGAGAATGAATATAAAAACTAAATCTGTTTCCTATATTGGAAAGGTTACTGTAACAGCGATTGTTAAAAAAATATAAATTAAAACCAGACAGATTTGATTTAATTATTTGAAATCTTGTAATCTAATAAAAATTCTAACAACAACAAAAAAAAAAAAAAAATCCTGTGCCGCAAGTTAGTTACTGCATTATTCATAGAAATTGTCATTTTTTCTCTTTTTTTTATTCTCTATTATTTTTAAATTTAGTCTCCGGACATTTTTCGTTATTATAAAGCAAAAAAGAAGGGATCGATCCATTTGTGTGCAATCCTCTCTCGGAGAAGAGTGCGTCCCAAGTGACCTATTAATATATATTTTCGTAATATTTACGATAAGAATTGTTACATAGGAAAGGTAAAAGGTCATTGGATGTTTTCATGAATAGTGGGGGGATTTGCTGACATCCTATTTGTACAACGGTCGGAAATCCTTTTCAGAAAGAAAGGCAAGAAGAATAAAGTGAGGATTCAGGAACGACAGAGGAACCGATAGGAAGGCCAGAGAAGATGGACAGACCAGATAAAGAGAACGTTTAGAGAAATTAAATTCGAGCCGAAATAGTGTTTGTGAAGAAAAGAGTTTGAGAACTTTGATCCGCCACCCTGTCATTAATTTGCAATCGATTTTATATTTTAATCTTTCTTTATTGCTCTGCAGAATTGTTTGTCGCTGCCTTTCTTCGACGGACCCATGCGGAAAGACACAACAAACGTGGATCACCAGCGTGTTCAAAGTTATTTGGTTTCTATCGTAAGCAAGTTATTTTGCGCCTCCATGGACGATGGAATTGTGCCGAGTTTAAATCGCCATATTCCCATGGATATAGCAGGGTCAGATGCAGTTCAGAAAATTTTGTGGAAAAAAAAAATTAAGAAAAAAGTTCTTTACACTGCCCAGTTTCTAGGAGTTCGTTTTTGTAGGGGGAGAGGGAGAAAACATGTTTAAAAAAAGATCAATAATAATAATAAAACGAACAGCAGGTGAACCAAATAAATGTATTCGTTAACTTCTTTCTAAGGCGCATCGAATCACTTCAATCCATCTGATATGTTTTTACCGAACACTATACATTGAAAAGTCTCACTCCCCACCCCTGTGGTAGGAGTTCCTTTCAAACACTTAGTGGTACCATGTCGGTCGGTAAGTAGGGGAAAAAAATTCTCGTCCCTTCATCTGGGATGGGGCAAGGTTATACACGAAGCAACCTTAAAGCTCTTTGTCGATGAGCCAATCAAACGCCGAGTTATCGCATTGGCATAAAGGTGTAAAATATTTTATAATACACAGAGGACACAACTGGGAGTGTTTTTTTTTTTTTTTTTTTTTTTCTCTTCCATAATAGTAGCTCCATATTAGGATTTCTGATTCGCGTAGTGCTACTAGCAGCACTGACGTACTCCAGTTTGCAACCTTTTACGAGGACTGCTAAGCATTTATTTTCTGTCTTTTATCACAGGAAACAAATGAAAAGAGTTTACTGTCAGCCAATTCATATTTAGATCAGCTGAGAAAAATTCCAAACGTTGCCAGAATGTCTGCACTAAATGGAAAGTGCTTTGGATATTGACGTTTTTATGCAAACTTCGTTAGCGTTAACTAAAGTGACGCGAGGTGGAAATGAAATGTGCCAAACGAACATCACAAATCGGTAGGAGAAGGGCACGCTTTTCACTCAATTTGACATCTTGTGCGAATATTTACGATGCAGAACGAAAAAAAAAAAAAAAAAAAAAAAAGTCTATTATTGTCCGTAGTTCGACTTTTCGTAAAAGGAAGGGTAAAAGAGACAAACAAAAAAAACGCGCAAACAAAAAAAACCTATCGCCTCTGCACGAGACCGGCTAACTCATCTTCACTGAAATGCCCTGATAAAGGTTCATCGAGTCCAACGGGATTCGAACCCAGGTCTTTCAACTCAAAGGGCATCGTTGAAACTGAGCTATGGGAGGCTCCCTGCGTCGATTTTATTTTTCCTCTGCAGCTAACAACCGATCGATCATGGATATTCTAAAAAATATATCAATTAGTTAAGCCTGGATTTGTACAAATTCGCAAACAAATAGATGGCGAAAGAAAAGACAATGAAATTATCTTCTCAAGAAGCTTACGTAATTTGAACTCTAAAGAGTCGTCTCTCTTTCCCTTTCAGCGTTCTACCAAACGCTAATTGTGGCCGTTCGCTTGGTTTGTGTGTTTGTTTTAGTTCACTATGCCGCGGACGGTCTTCAAGTCTGATGGCACCCCTTGCCAACCGTTGTGTGACCTAATTGGATTATCCCTACAATTAAAGCCCGAGTATTTTGGGCAGGGAGTTGCTGTCAAGACAAAACTTCAAGACACGCCCAATGAAGCAGCAGAAAACACAAAAGAATTTCTTCTCTTCTTTTTTTCTTTTATTTTTCTATTTTGGTACTTAATTGTGTCTGCCTGCAGTAGAGTAACAGAGATCGAACCTAACATCAACCCCCCCCCCCACAACATTAATCGATTGAGTTCCTTTTCCCCAACGAGTAAGTAATGGTTGGTTCGACTGGCCCGCCCTCTGTGACAAAACAAGGTAACTTAATATGTCTAAAAAGCTTGTTGACCAGGATGAGCCTTTACCAGTCGCATCTCTCAGTAATTTAATCAAGCTCGCTCATATCCCATCATCATCTGTATTGATCCGCTATTCACCCTTGTAGCGTGTCTTCGTTGTGGCACACACGGAACTGTATCGTCAATCTTAGCCGAGCTAAGGTGGATTTGTGCTTCGGCTTTTGATGAGAGGTAGTCAGGGAGATAAGAATTTTAGCAGTCGAATTGTATTTCCTCTTTGCTTTTCCTTACTCTTGTCTTGCGAAATAACAAAAGGGTTACTGGAAGAAAAAAAAAAAAAAGAAAAAAACACTTACAATCTCCTTATGCGTCATAGCCTGTGGGGGAGAGGATTGCAATGAATTAAGCATTTCAGTCATCATCAATTCCTAAGTGATAATTTAAATTTGCAGAGAAGGGGGGGGGGTAAGGAAGAGTTGAACGTGATGTAAACTCAATCACGTGTCAGAAAAAAAAGGTCCTCCAAAATAGAAGAATTTTCTGCGTTTTTTTTTTTTTTTTTTTTTTTTTTTTTTTTTGTGCTTGAATAAGAATACTTCAAACCCTAGACATACGTAGGCGGTACTACAGACAACGCTTTATTATTATCGAAGTCATGCATCGAATTTATTTCTATTTAATTACATGCATTGTACAGATTCCCTAATTATAACACCCTATAAAAAGACATTCTCATGTTTTGAATGGAGAATTGTTATTGCTAATCATATAGTCTAATGTAAGGAGAAAAAAATTGTACGTGTTTTTTTTTTGTATATAAATGTGAACATATGCTAAAAATTAACAAAAAAAAAAAAAAAAGAACAGAATAAACAATGGCATTCGTTTAACAATTGAATACGAAAGCAAGAAATGTCAACAATGTATACCACGCGCTCATAATTTTTCATTGTTGTTCAAATACAACAGCAGTTTTATCTTTTGCTTTCGCGAATTTTATTTTTAACCGAGAAATTTACAGCTTATGGGGGAAAAAAAATGGAAGTATTCTATGAGGACGACTGCCTTCATCAACATGGTTTTTCTTTCCCTTCCATCGCCTCTTCACAATAGTGATGAATACGTTATCATAGACTACTTCTGTATGCTATACAGTATTGTGTTTATTCCTTTCCCCTATTTCGAATGCATAAGTCAAGACATTTTCTGTCTACCAACTTTATTTATTATTCACCATCTCCGATATATTCCTTAAATATTCGAAAAATCTCATTCATAATCTCTCCCATATTCCGCCCTATCTTCTTTTGTCATCCGATACCGGCTCTTTCCATTATCGATTCTTTACCTCCTCCGCTTCCCCCTATATGGTCCCCGTAGCATCATGCATCAACCACTAAGGAAAACCCATTTTCGATCATCTCTTACCCTCCAGTGGTGACGAATATTTGACTTTCCTCCAGTTTTAGTTTGTTCGGACCAAAATCTTGAATGACACGATGTAAACAGAATGCTAAGGGAAGATTCTAAGCCTCGAGGGGATGCAAAAATCTTAGCTAACAAACAAAACGCTTGTGTACAAAGTTGTGATGAGTTAAAAGCGGGAAACCTTTTGCACCTTATTGGAATAAGCAAGCCTCTTATCTCCGAAGGTAAAGGCAAAATGCCAAGAAAGATTAAAGAAAGATGAAAACAATAATAATACAGAGCCTTTCGTAGGCTTATTATCTTCAACGGTAGCGATAGAAGAGGGTAGAACTCATCACACAAAGTCTACCGGGACACCAATTCACGTGCAAATATAACCCTCTCCATGCGGTGAACTGTTAAGACAATTTTTCTGTTTCCCAAACTTTCTCGTCGAGTTCTCTCTTACATTTTTGGTGCGCCGAGCGACTGGAAATTACAACACTTGCTGACAATGAACAAATCCTGAAGCCGCGACTGTTGCCATGGTGATGCAACAATGGACTTGATATTCGGCGCATGTAAACAGCAGCGAACCATTTATTAAAACCAATGCAATAATCCAAAAGCAGATTTATTTCGTACATAAATCGCTGGCAGCCACTAGTAAGAAGACAGACATTTATTAGAATGCTACGTTTCACTCGAAGAAGAATCGTCAACCGTTTCGCCTAAGGCCAAATATAAGCACTCAGGTGGAAGGATTTGTGAATTGGATTCAGTTTATTTTAGACGACCATTAATTATGTACAATGTTTAGAACTGCCGGCCGATAGATGTCGTTAGTGTATATACGTGATAAATAGCATTATTTATTATTATTCTTTTTATTATTTTTTTTTGCACTAAATATTTTCTTCTATTCGTTTCGGAATTATGTGAGGAGAGGGGAGGAGAGGGAACAGTGATGCATTTGCGCCCTCGAGGTTGGGAGAGTACGTGGGTATGAGAAGGGGAGGAGAATAAGGGAGTTTTAATTGATGACGATGCGACTGTGGTAAAACTGCCGCACGTGCATAATCCGAATGGTTCGCAATTTCAAAAGCATTGAATACTCGACTGTCTACTATTCAGATTAATAACGAAAGCACGCGTTTTTGTTTACGGCGCCCAATCTCGTTAACACTTACTGCAGTAGAATAAATATACTCTTCATCATGTTAATCACCGAACTTGCAAACTGAAATTTTTCTTTAGATAGAATTGGAAGGAAACTAAATAAAAAATCCAACAATCTCCTCGTGCTGACATGGTAACGTGCTAAATATAACTAACAATTGAACCTTATACGGATCGTTATATATAAACTTTACTGTGTGGAACAACAGAGAGAGAGAGAAGGTAACATACAAGAATCTTCATCGTATGTTGCCATAGTAACGTGTAAATACAACTAACAACCGAGCCTTATGTACATCGTTAAATGTAAGCTCTGCTGTGCGAAACAACGAAAATTGTCCAATCCGAAACCACAAGTGTGTGTGTGTGGGGGGGGGGGTAGTGTTTTGTTTAGTAAGATAATTCCAGCAACATCACTAGCAAACAAAACATCAATTTATTAAAAAAAAAAGTCTGATTATTTAATCCATCGGAATCCAACTATGTTAGTTTTATATGTAAAGAACAAGGATCTTTCTTTCAATGCATGTCAATGGTCTTTTTTTCTTCTTCTTTTTTTTAATTAGAAAATGTTATTAACTGACTTGGCTGTTGTAGAAGATTAAGCACACAAATTAAGTAGAAGAAACATGGCGAGCTTATAGGACACAATGCTATTAAACTTTTTTTATAACACACCACGTAGAATGAGATTACGTGGAACAAATATGGAGGGTTTTATGGACACATTACTTAAGTTTTTACACGATATTTAAGAGGATCAGTGAAACAATATCCTTATAGTTCTCTGTTCCATGAATAGTAATGAAAAAAAAATTAATTAAATAAGTTTTCAAACGAAGTAGTACCAAATAGAACTTTTGTCCTCCTATAAAAAATTTGACCTTCAAGTTTTGATCAAAATTAAAGGCAATGCAATCTTGTGACCATCCCGAGAATAGGCAGATATCTTTTAGGGAAAAGTTTTTGGTCAGAGTAATGATTGAAGACATCGTGAAATAATCTGTGTGCCGTTTGGATTTGTTCCGTGTAGATAAATGTACGCGACGCGAAATTTTTTTGGTCTAAGCCTCATTAGTCGATGGGTTCGTTTTTATAGGAATTGGGCAAATGGTTTGTATGTACAAACTATTTTGTCTGCTTACATTGCTAGGAACAGGCAAAAAAAAAAAAAAAAAAAAAAAAAGCCAGTCATAATTGGATTTGGGGAACTAAAAATAAATACAAACTAACACATCCGTGTAAGCCTGAGAATAAAGTCGCTGATTAGAAATTTCCGAACAGCTATTATTTTGTAGTTACCAAAATCTCCGATGTGGGGCGTAACAGTGGAGAATTTGTGAAGTATTCTACTACGAAATAAGGATGAGAATAATAAATGGATGTAGGCCATGTTGAAATCTCAATTAAGGTTTTAGTATTCTGTAGTCTTAATGTTTACTGGTTAATAATTAAAAATCCTACTTCTTCCTTCTTACATTATTAGAAATATCTTATATCGCTTCGTTTTTTTTTTTCACTAACAAAAAATAATAATAATAAATGGAAGATAATTAGGAAGCCGAGTATTACATCAACATCTCGTGAAAAACACGCAAAAAATATTCTGTTCGCTATAAGGCTATTCAGACGTGCAAATGCACTGCGTGCTTATGGTTCGACTAATGACACATGAATGTAGACGGCGATTGTAGCGCCATCACTGATATTGCAGAAGATAATGTTTATACGATTACCATCTATGCAGCATTTAAAAAATAAAAAAAAATGTAAAGAATTTAAAGCATGGCGGTACGATAATTAAATTTCCTGTTTTGTTCTCGGGATCTTTCTTATCCCTGTCATTGCAAACAAACACGAAGAACGCAAAAAAAAAATAAATAAATAAATAATAATGAAATAAACGCAAAGAAAATTAGATGAAAAAAAAACGGAGAAGAGTAAATAAAAGATAATGAAAAGGCGAAAAAAACTATAGAAATAAAAGGAGTACGAAATGGCTTGCGTTAAAGGAAATGTCTCAACACACAAAGAGAGAGAAAGCGGAAGATTCCAGTGAAATTAATCACGTGATTTTAGCTGTGGAAATAAATGCAGCGACTTCTTTGCATCGGTTTTTGAATAAATATTTGCTATCCTTTAGCTAATCCCTTCAAAATAATTTAATTACTACAAAAAGAATCAATTTCATCTGTGAAATTAACCAACAGTATTGCAGTTAGTATCACCGAGATTCGAATTCGCTCAAACAAATCCCGAAGTATGACATTTGTTGCCTCTTTCAACACAAACTCTTAAACCAGAGATACTTTTTTCTATTTCGACAAATATCTTCAAGGCATCCATGCCAGAGGGTTGCCATCGTCGGACTATACGAAAACCGGATATTATGTTTTGAGTGCCCTCAACGCTTCCCAAATGGCATCATTGCTTTGAAGTAAATCGACCTTTTTAGGCGAATGTCATATTTATAAGAAGCTGTAGGCTATCAAATATAGACTTATTTTGTCGATTTTTGTCAAATGACAAAGGATAGCTTTAAAAAAAAAAACTAACTTATTAAAATATTATTTCGTATAAAAATTTAATAAGGAGGAAAACGTCAAAGACATTCGCTCTTTATTATTACGATAATTTCCTTCTAAGAGATTGAAAATGTGCAGCATGTACACTGTGTTGAAATAATATTGGGACCGCACTATATTTCGGGTAAATCTAAAGTGTGTATACATCTCAGAAGCGTGTAAACCCTCCTTATCGAATTTGCCATCCCTTTAAGCATATTCTCCACCAGTTTCTGATAAGACGAATCAGATTTTTTGGGCTGTTCTTTCTTGAACATGACCACCAACCATCCCATGTATTACTGTTGGCCGCACTGATCCGGTCCACCCCTATATTCCAGTTCATCTGAAAGATATTCCACTGATATCCCCACGCAGATCACTCGAGTTTTCCCACCTCATTTTCTCTCAGTGTCACAATAGACACTTACTTCATAACACCTTACTCTTGTAATTCATTGGTCTGTTCCATGAAACTACCACAACATAGGAAGCTTTGTATTACTTGCAAACGTTGTGCTTTGGGACATTACAGCCAAAAGGCCAGACTAGGAAAAACATTATAGACCACTGTATGCTCGACACCATACTCACAGTTGGGTAAAGGTGGTCCCCAAGCTTCTGACACGCTTACACTTGCTCATCTGATAGGAAAAGGATGGAGAATGATTTGTCTCCTCATATCATGTGGGTCTAACGCTTTATGGACCACTGATAGCCTTTTTTTACACCAGTGTTCTTATGTGTGGCTGTCCTTCCTTCACAGAAGCTGTGTAGCTCTTTATGTACCGCCTATAGATTATTCTTTGAATCCTAGATTGTATGCTTGTACATTGAATTGCTGTGCAATCTTCCAAACATCGTTTGTTCCTTTAGTTAAATTGTCGCTTATGCAACCAAACCTAGCCCATGAAGCCAATATGCTATGATTGTAACCCTGACATCTCCGTATGATATCCCACAGCTTGTAGCTTTGGCGAATGACCTCGGTTATTAAGAACGAATCGCCCAGTTAATACAACATAAATTGTTTGGTGGGTGTAGTCATTGAATCAGTGATGATATTCATCACGAGAACGATATCGACCGATCTCTCCAAGCATCTTAGGTTATTTTATAAGAATTTGAGAATGGGCTAAAGAAAAAAAAAAAAAAAAAGGCAGCGAGAGAGAGAGAGAATGTAAAATTATGATCCAAAGAAGGGAAAGACGGAAAAAAAAATGTTGGCCAAGGCGGAGAATAAACGCAAATTATCGGTGGCGTCAACGACGGACTAGGGAAGCGTAAATGAGTTTTCACACCTTGGTGGCGCGCGCGATGACACTGAGAAATAAAGCAGGTGGGCGAGATGATTGATTATGGCCGTTTCTCACACAATCACTGTCGCAATACAGGGAAACAAAAGAAGATTGTCACTGGCAAATGAAAGCCTTGTAATGACATTGTCAATTATTAAACAGACTTGCACTGCAAGAGGAAAAGAAACGGAGTTCGTCGAAGATAAAAGAAAAATTCATCCCACAATAAAACTAAGGCATTCCGAAAAGCAATTAGGGACACACAACAGACGGGTCAGAAGATCAGATGGACACAGCATGAATATCATTAAAAAAAAGAGATTTTACTGCGTTGTCGTTTCGACGTTCATATAGCAGTCTTCATCAGGTGTGCAGATCTTTTAGCTGAAGATAGACATCGATGAACAGTACGTAGTGTAATGTTAGCTAAGAAAGACGTGTGAGCAAGCAGAGCGGACAGTGAGAGATTAAAAAAAAAAAAAAAGAAAAGAAAGTGGACAATGGAGAGCAGGGAAAAGAGATTAATGATAAGGCTCTAAAGCAACAGTGAAGAGTGGGAAGGAAGTAAAAGCAGCGGCAGAAGGGACTGTCGGAGAGCTTGCTCGTCTTCCGCTAAGAGGCAGCACAAGAAAAACCTTATCGGACGATTTAAATGTCACCGTAGGGAACCCAGAGTTCGAAGGAAGGGTGGGGATGCGGTAGGGAAAGGTCACAGATAAATGATGACAAGTAGAATGGATGGGGGGGGCGAAGAGAGGGCGAAGATCTAAATTAACCTGGATCACAGGAAACAATCCAATTAGATGGAAAGAAAGAAAAACGTGGAAACGAAAAGGCATTTGTCAAACGTCGGGGAATTAGAGTGGACACAAGGGCCACTTGGGTGAAGTGGCGTTCTCTCTTCCCTACCCCTCTCTTGGGTCGGGAATATCTCGGATAAAATCGTTAGCGGTGTACGTAACGCGACACGGATGTCTGAGGCGGTCACACATAATTTGATTCTTTAATAGAAAGAAAGTACCAAACTCGGAGGGTAAGGGAATTAGGGAATGGATTCCACATGCATGTAGAATCCATTTGGTGATCATCACTTTAAAAAAGTTGTTAACATTCGCGTTGTCATAGTAACCAAAAAGCCTCTTTGTGAACTTGAACATTTCACCCCGCCACAATTACAGCATGCATGATCGCAAATGGAGCATGCTTAGACAATGAGGATGCACACCTATTAAAAGAATGGGAATTCCGTATTTACCCCTGATCGTGATTATATCACCGTCCGTCATAACAGAGCTCCTCCTCATTTCTTACCTTTTTTTTTTTTTATCATTCTCTGATTATTCCGTGCTTTTGCATCATTTTCCTCGTTTTATTAATTTCATTTGACTGCTTAAGATGTAACGCGATGCTTCCATGTTTTCATTGTAACAACAGACTCTGCTTGCATATACCACCAGGTGGTAGAGTACGTACATTCGTGTCGTCAAAAAATAATTCGACGGAATGTGCAATGTTTTTGACTTTCATTTTGAAATAGGTAAATTTTCATTAGCAAAAATATTGCTTATGAAAAATATCATTTCGTGAAGAGTATCATGCGTGGTTAATGTCTCTGCCATTAACTGTGGTTTAATTTTCTTCAGATTAGCAGATTTTTATAAATATTAATAAAATACTCTTTTGCACTAATTGTATAACAGCTTATTAAAAAAAAATAAGATTATATATATATATATATATATATATCTGAGTATGTCTGAGCCTCATACAACAATCATTTTTTCATGATCAGAAACATAATGAAGTCTCTTCAATTATGTTACCCACATTGAAAGCTACGATTCCGTTTGGTCAATTCAAAGGGAAAAAAAAGGGGGGGGATGAGAGGGAGGAATCTCTAATCACGTCGTGTGACTTTCCAACACTATTTTAAAGGCACCGACTCTTTAACAATGAAAGAGCGCGCGCATTCCAACAATGCTTATGAAAGAGAGAAGTCTCGTGGAATTGACAAGATAACAAATGTCCGTAGAAGGGGTAAGAAAGCCCAGCATGAGATACGTAATTGGGGATTTATGTAGCATTAGGCAGAACATCAGGATAGACGTTGAAGAGTGGTGGCAGAAACCCATTAATTATTCATCTTATCAAACAAATAGGAGAAGACAGCCCGCTCTCTGCGCGGTTCAAAGTCCGTACGGGCTGCCCGAAAGATAATGTTGCGTTTATTTTTGTCGGGGAAAAATTTTTGAATTAACGAAGAAGGGAAGATACGAAGAGATAAAGTGATAGGCTACTTGGATATACAAACAATCAATTATTTCCAAGACAACAGGAAAAGAGAACGTAGACGACTCTTTTGATAACTGAATAGCTTTTTTTTTCTTTTTAGGTTGTTTGTAAAAATGTAAGCCTTTCCCTTATTGATTATTATTTTTATGGAAGAGTGAACGCTATCGATTATAATGGCTTCTTTTTTTTTCTTTCCCTTTTTTTTCTCCCCTTCTCTCTCTCCATTGCGCTCTTGTCTTCCTAATCTTCCTCTTAGAGTTTGCCAGGAGAAAAATAATCCTCAAACTAAATGATAAGCTTTTGTGAACTGAGTACCGAAAGATCACCGATGCAAATACGTTTTTTTTTTCTTTTTAATTTTTATCAATCAACGAAGGAGTGCAATTTGAAAAAAAAATGCTTTTAACCTAAAGGCAACAATACTCATGTGGGTTAACAATGAAGATTAAACACAATTAGTTGACAATAAACACTATTAAATTACAGATACGGGAAATGAAAAGTCGATTAGGATCGTCTGCCGTTTTTTTTTTTTTAAACGAAATGACATCATATTAATGTAATAGAAAAATGATGTCAATATCGTTTGGCAGCAGCGAGCTTTGATGAAACAAAGACGCTGTAGATTTCCTATTAACAGACATGGAAAAAAGAAAAAAAAAAAAAAAAAGAAAAAAAGAAAGAAAATTGCAAGCTACAATAATTTCTTTTTTTTCCCCCTACTATACCAGCAGAAGACGTATTATTTTAAGCGAATGGTTGTTAAAAGATATACGGAACAATAACCGTGTAAATAAATGTCTTATTAGAGATATTTAAATAACAAACGTATCTTATTAAAAGAAGCCCACTTAAAAAAAAAAAAAGAAGAAGCTATAATTGGGTTAGAATTTATTTAAAAAGTAACGAATTAAAGAAATCCTATTCTGAAAATGATAAATTATTCCAGTGTAGCTTTGTGTAACAAGGAAATTCCAGTAGTTGCTATTTTCAATGTGCAAGAACTTTGGCTGCTTAGTACATATAAAGCAAATTAACTTTCACTCAAGATCGCAACGAAGATATTGCTTCCCCCCCCTTTTTTTTTTTTTTTGTTAAGTCGGGGAGCACCACCAGAAAGTATAGAAGATGGGAGATTTGGAAAGCTTGGTAAGCCTATCAACGCCTTTAGTTTAGAAGTATTAGAATGCAGGATGCTCCTAGGAAACGCATTTGCACAAAGGGCTGCCAGTTTAAGTATTTTTTCGCACTGCAAACAGCTTTGAACTAGAATAGAATACCACGAACAGAATACACAGAAACATATGGTCTGATTATCGAGTTCTTGACGTCAATCGCTATACATTTTTTACTGAAACCAGTTTTGGAAATGCTAAACATCAATAACAATTCTTCTGAGAATTTGCGTTACTAGGCTACGTAGCTCGACCATTATTGAGTTAGGCAGGCGATCAGCTGTACAAAGTTGATAGCAGTGAGAGGACTGATCTCTTCACCAGCTCCGAATCGGAACTGCAAAAATAAACGAAATGGTCTTAAAGCAAATTAAACAATCATAATGGGATTGCACGAATCATTGGTTGGTGAATTAACTTTAATAAGTTAATAAGAACGCAACTGGAAATGATGCGGGTTACATCGCTAAATCTTGAAGTAATCTGAAATTCCATACAACTGAAATGGGGAGAAATCTGTCACCGAGTTTTCCGAGTAAGATCTGGAAAGAGAGAAAGAGAGAAAGAGAGATCTAGCAAAAATAAATGATACTTTAATGACATTATTTACCTTCATGGCAACTGAATCTACAGTTTAGTATGTTGATTTTTTTCGACAAAACTAATGTAACAAAAATAACTAACAATAGGTCGTAATAGTTATTAAATTAAACCTACTAGCTTCGCCACATATGCTAGCGGCTTCTTCTGGGTTAGGAAGAACAAACTAATATACAATAAGCGGTAAATATGAATCGTTCCGGTTTTAACTATGTAATGGTTCACCTTTGCCTCTTGTGTTATTTGTTTGTTCTTCCCAACCCAGAAGAAGCCGCTAGCATATGTGGCGAAGCTAGTAAGTTAAAATAAATAACTTTACAACCTATTAACCCTCTGTTAGTCATTTTTGAATCTACATTTTTTTATGATTCTACATTTTTTATGATTATAGCTAGATGGGTGAAGCAAAAATGCTTTTCATATTCCCCGTTATCTGTAGAAGAAAATGTATGGATGGGATGTTATTGAGCTATAAGCTCTGGTCATGGTGGAGTAATGGCAATAACCAAGCCTCGGTTAAAACTTCATTGGCTACAGCATTGCCAATAACAATTCTGCTGTTACCCTCTGGAATCCGAATATCCCTGCCTTTGGAATTTTTCTGAATCTACATTTGGACGCAGGACATATATGGCGCAGAGGGCGAAGCTTGACGCTTTTTATATTCCCTGTTGTCTGTTTCGGGAGCAGTGATGGGAGAGATTTGTGAGCTATTTTAGCTCGCCCTGAGTGGGCAGAAGTGGTTACACGTCGTTGAGTGTTAGGATGGCTTTCGGTCTTTTATGTTTCCAGTGGTCATTACCGTCATAGTTTCCGGCTTGCTGTATTAGTTGGTTTGGAAGCGTAGATGTCTTCATAAAGAATTTTTCTGCTAGGGAGCGAAGTAGTGGAGAGATGTAGGGGATATTTATGTCCCGGTGGATCTGGGCGTTCCTGATGAACCACGGGACGTCCAGAATCATTCGCATGCACTTGTTCTGTAGTCTTTGTAGCTTGAGGATGTTTGTCTTGGAGGTATGGCTCCAGGCTGGGGAGGCGTATATAATTGTGGGACGGATCACTGTCTTGTAGAGTAGAATTTTGTTTCTTGTGCTTAGTTTGCTGTGTCTGTTGATCAAGGGGTACAGCTGGGCGATAACTTTTGAAGCGTTGGTGCATGTGCTCTTGATGTGGCTGTTGAAGCATAATCGCTTATCGAGAAGTATTCCGAGGTATTTTGTTTCAGTTTTCCAGGGAATTTTAGAGTTGAACAGCGTGACGTCTCCTTTGGGGGATGCTCGTCTTCTTGTGAAGAGTATCGTTGTGCTTTTCTGGGGGTTTAATTGTAGTCGCCAGTCTTTAAACCATTTTTCTAGATTCGGGATGGTGTCTTGTAGTTTTTTGGTTAAGAGATGTGGTTGGCGGGATCTGGCTAGAATAGCCGTGTCATCTGCATAAAGGGCGATGGTGGATGTGAGAGAATTTTGAGGGATGTCTGCCATATAGATGTTGATCAGGATCGGGGCTAGCAGTGATCCTTGAGAAACTTCAGCGAGGATTATTCGTTGGGTTGAGACTGTTTCATTGATTTTAATTTGCATCCTCCTGTTTGAGAGGTATGATTTAATCAGGTGTATCATGTTTAGTGGAAGGTTTGCGATGATAAATTTGTAGAGGAGGCCTTGGTGCCAGATATTATCGAAGGCTTTTGAGATGTCTAGGAAGACGGCTCCAGTGTGCTGATTCCAATCAAATCCTGTGGTGACGTATTCTACCAGTCTATGGATCTGTTGGGTGGTGCTGCGATTTTGACGGAACCCAAATTGTTCTTGTGGAATGATATTTAGTTGGTTGACATGATCTTGGAGTCTGATGAGGGTGATTTTCTCTGCTATTTTTCCTAAGTTGGATAGCAGGCTGATGGGACGGTAATTTTCAGGTAGGTGTGAGTCTTTGCCTGGTTTGTGAATTGGGATGATGTCAGCTATTTTCCATGACTGGGGGAAGTACTGCCATTTGAGGATGGAGTTTATGTTTGCCAGATGTGCTATAGCTTTGAGTGGTAGTGCCTTGATGACTTTGTTAGTGATGCCGTCGGAACCTGGGTTTTTTTAGGGCTTGAATTGTCATCGGGACGATTTACTGTGAACCTGACTTTACGATGGATCTTGTATACATGGCTGATGTTTAGGCTCTCTAGGTTTCTTGCTATGGCTTCAGCTTTGTCAGCATCTATGTATGCAAGGTGCTGTTCTACTTGGAGGGGGGGGTTTGCCCTTGTTCCTGAGGTTGTTTAGGAATTTCCATATGGAATGATCTGTTGTGGAGATGGAGGTGAGCTTGTTGTCCCATTATTGATTCCTATGGTTCTGGAGAGCTTCTCGGACAGATTTGTTTAGTCTGTTGAGGGCTGGTTTGTTCTGATGATAATTCGTTCAGTGCTTGAATGCTGTACTGGTATTTGATGTTGTGTAGGATGGCGATGTCGGCTGTGCAGAATTGGGCTGGTTCGGTGGGTCCTGTTATGACAGCATTGTTTAATCCTGTGTCGCTGAAGAGGATTAAACAACCATTTTTATTTATGGTTCTGCTGTTCCAGGAGGGATGTTTGGAATTTAAGTCCCCAGCGACGATGATGGATTCATTTATGCCCAGTACAGCATCCAAGTCAGAAAATAGCAGGGTCTTAGCAGGGGAGTTGTAGGCGGCATAGATTTTAAGTCTTCCAAGTTGAGTTTGTATGGACTTCGACACCGGTGAGTTCTAGGTTGGAGGGTGAGTATTCCATTGTGTCCGATGCAATTCCTGATAAATATGGCTGTACCACCACCTCTGTAGTCCAGTCGGTCATTTCTATATAGTGTGTAGCCTCTCAGTTTTGGATTGTCTGCAGGTCTTAGATGAGTTTCATTAATTAGGAAGATGTTGGGGTTGTATCTGTGAGAGAATTCTTAAAGCTCCAGTGTCTTGTTTTTTAGGCCATTGGTGTTCCAAGTCGCAATCTGTAGTGAGTCTTGGAGTAATCTAGTTTTGTTCATTAACAAGCATTGATAAGATGGTTTGAGTTTCTTTTAGAAATCTTTTTGTGGAGTTTGATGAAGGGTTTGATTTGACTTACTGAAGTCTTGAAGTATGTTTGCCAATGAGGCTGTGATGACTGTTGTCATATTTGGAAGAATTTGGTCCTGCTTTGAATGGGAGGGCTACATCGGCGTATGTCCTGCTTCGACGGTGGCTTTCCAGACTGTTGGTATTTTCCCATTTGTGAGAGCTGGTGTTTTGTCTTTTGTTGGGTGTCAGGCAACTGGGGAGCCGTCGACTCTGGTGCCTGTGGGCAGGATTGAGAGAGCTGTTTCCTTTTGTTGTCTGTTTTGTTCTTAGGGTAGTGACTGCAGTCTCTGTAGTTTGCCGGGTGGGGACGCTCGCAGTTCGCTGGTAAGGTCCTGGGTTTTAAGCAAGTTGCTGTGGGCTGGTTTTGTCCACATTTGAGGCATTTGTAGTCTGCTCTACAGAGCAGACTAGAAATGTCCGTATTTCTGGCATCTGTGGCACTGGCCCGACGAGGCTCTTTTCCTTAGTGGTTCTGATGTGATTTTCAGACCACAGATCGTTGTTATGTTGTATATGTTCTTGCGTGTGTTAGGTATCTCTACGAGTACTAGGGGCATTGGACTCTTGTCGGCCCGTAACATTCTGCTGACCTTGACAAGTGGGAGATCGTGGAGGCGAAAGTCTTCGGTTATTTCATCTGTGCAGATGTTTTCTGTTATTCCCCTGAGTACAACTTTTAGGTTTTTCTCTGACTTCAGTGAGTAAGTATGATATTTAATATCTAACTCATCCATGATTTTTGTGAGGAGTCTGTAGTCGCCTACTGTGGCAGGCTGGATTTTAACTCCGTCATCTACGTTTTTTTGCCCATGAATAGGCAATTTGGTGGTTTTGCATAATAGGCCTGCAGGCCATCCATCGTTCTTTTTCCCGTAGTACAATTGGCGGGACTTTTTCATTGTTGGGTGTGGGGACATCATCTTCCATCCCCTCGTTTACCTGAGTCTCCGCTGTTTGAATCTACATTTCCTTATAGTCCTTATAAGGACTGGCTTAAAGGGACGAAGCAAGAATGCTTTTCATTTTCCCCGTTATCTGTATAGGACAGTGTAGGGATAATGTGTTATGAGCTATTAAAGCTCTGATCATGGCAGGAGGGTAACAGCAATAGCCGAGCCTCAGTTAGAACTTCATTGGCTACAGCATTGCCATCCATTACCCTCCAAGGGTATTGAATTGAATGAATCAATCACCGCATCTCACGGTGGATTTTGTTGCTCCTGAATCTACATTTGTTTTTAGCTTACGTCTTACATACCATTTAGTTTGCATCAATGGAATGGGGTACTATTTTATCGCTCAAAGGATCGAAATGATATATTGACTAATTTTTGTCAAAATCGTAAATAAGGTTACTACACATTGAAGGATATTATAGATCCGTGCATAGTTTATACTCGAATATAGAAAGAAACTCGAGAAAAATTTCTTAAAAAAAAAAAGGTATCTCCGACGCCGAAGAATATACAGTATTCTCATAAGCTCTTTTCGAAGCTTTTTTTAAGTTTCTTTCTATATTTGGCTATAAAATAGGAATGGATCCATAACATTCTTCGATATAATAACTTACTTATGTCAAATTTAAGCCTTTCATTTGTATACTTTAGTGTTTCATTGAATTTCATATAGCTTGAATATAGTTATATCAAATTTCTCTCTCTCTCTCTCACACACACACACACACACACACACACACAAAAAAAAAAAAAAAACCTGATTAAAACCAAAGCTGAAACTAAAGAGATTTTATTAAAGAACTCGAATAGCGTATTTCAGCAAAACTGGTCCAACCAGAAACATCAGAAAAACTTGACGGTGTACCCAAACCCACCCCTGGCTTTTTTTTTTTTTTTAATAAAAAAATATTTTTTTTAATGATTATATTATTGATGCTCTCTCCCGTCCCATAAAAACTTTATAAAAATTATTTTGTGATTTTAAACGTTTTCTTTCAGACAAGGTTTTCATGCATGCCCGATTAAAAACCTATTCTAAACCTTTGATCAATAGCGCCATCTTCGCTTCTCCGACAGAGGACAATATGTCCGCTTCGGATCAGCATATGCATAAAGACAAGATGAAATTTCTCCGGTAGACTAAAAACTAACGGCAATCTATTACAGCTCGAAGAGCAAAAACATTCCGCTTTTAAAGACCACACCGGGGATGCATTTGTACGCTTGAGGGATCGCGACTTATCCCTTCGCGACATTGATAATTTCCTCGCCGTTTTGGAGTTTAATCTCGTGCCGGTACGGGAGAAAAAAAAGAGAAAAATAGCGTCTTCAATTACACGACTTAGGACTGTATAAAAGGCAGCCGTCTCTTCGTCTTGTGGAAATCAAACACTGTATCCTACTTATCACGCAGCGGGAGCGAGAGGAGAGAGGGAGGTTGGGGGGGGGGGGGGGAAGCACGCAAGCGAAGATGTCCCGAGATTAAAACGCTCTGCAGATTTTTCCACGAAAACAAAAGAAATGAAAGAGTGGAGGAAAAAAGGGGGGCGGATGGGGAAAGAAACCGATTCTTTATCACTCTCGTCGCGAAATTTGTCCCCGCCAAATCCAGTTCTTCTGCTGACGAGATGACAACGAACAAGAATCGCCTATTAGGAGACTGACACACTCGGCCGCAAGTTTAAGATAAGGAGCCACGGGAAGAGAGGGGAGAAGAAAAAAAAAGTAGTAATAGGGGAAGATGAACATTGCATCTTCCCCTATTCGAAAATTATAATACCGTAAACTCCAATGATTAAAATTAGACTGAACTGTAAGAGACGGAGGTTGAGCTGCCGTACGCCGGTTTAAAAAAAAATATATATATATATATATATATAAAAATAAACGTAAAACAAGAAGGCAAGGAAGACTTGGGGAGAGGGGGGGGACATAGCATGAGAAGATGCAGTTCGTTTTCGAACACGGTCCGTGAGCAAATTACTCCAATATATGCACAGGTGTAAATGGCATTCCAGCACCGCTTTAAAGAGATGGTCTGAAGCAGCGAACAGATGAGAAGTCTGCTTTACGACCCACCCTAACTCCGTGAACTGTCTTTTCTCACACTAAAATGTAATTTAATTTTATTTTAGGACTCGAGAAAATGGAAACTGAATAACAGATTAGTCCGGAGGCTATAAAAGCGGTTGGATGTGAAAAAGAAGGAAAAAAAAAAACTGTTGAATGAGGGGGGGGGGAAGGAGTACCCACCTAAAAACTCTAAAAGAATGTTTTCATGTGTTGATAATTTGTGTGTGAAAGATGAAAAGTATAACGACCGCATCAGAAAGTAATTAAAAAAAAATTTGATTTATAACTTGTCTCCTCCATTGTGAAGTATTATTGTAAGCCCAAAAAAACGAAACAATACAAACGCTCTGAATTGTTTGCTATGATTTCGAACACTTCTGTGCATAACAATTATGGGTTACCATGACAACGAATGAAGGAAAACAAAAATGCACGAAGGGTTGGTGGATTTCAACAATGGTAATGAACCATGGCAACAATAGACAATGTACAAAGCTATACAATCATTAGTCATTTCAACAGTTCAACGTGACAAAGCGTAGCAGTTAACTTAAAAATATCCACTAAATGTGCTTGAACACTGCAGCAATCCGAATGAGAATCTACCAAGAATTCCTTATAACTATTTTACGGTAGACTTTGTAAACAACTGCAATTTAAACAACAGAGAAAAGCACGCTAGGATAATTCATAGAAAGGCTATTTTTTCACCCTATTAAAACAGACACGATTTTTTTGCTCCCTCTAGCGGGACAAGCTATTAATATCACGGCCCAAGAAAGCGTCGGTTTCAAAGTCATAGAAGTCTAAAAAGGAAGACGTCACTTCCCAGGAATTCTACGAATAGCAATCTCTTTCCGAGCTACGTTCGGTGCAGTCAGAAATTATTGATCGGCCATCTTCCCACACATAGAAAACGAACGGTGACCTGTCGGAAGGCTTTACTCATAAGCATATGCATGACAGCGAAATTTCACGGGGATCTCCACCTACCATGAATATCAAATAAGTGCGGGCACTTGCACAGAGATCGAGGCTATTATGAGACGATATAAAAACGGATAATAAAATGAGGTGGAAACGATCCAATCCGTACGAACAACTGTTGCGTTATTGCAAATTATTATGCTAATAGAGACATTATTAGGAGTTCATTGCCATGCGTTTTGAATACCGAACGATACGTAAATGCTTTTCATTAGATATACTAGTGGGTAATTAAGGGACGGAAAAGGGGACAAGAGTACGAATTACTCCCCCCACACACACACCAGGGCCGAGAGGTTGACACGTCTGTACTCCAACTAATAGGCTGCATGTTCGAATTCCGCACCCATTCTGCTTACTGGAGGATCGAAGTGGCTTGAAAAACAATAGTTCCGTATTTGGTCACTAGGGAAGAGTTTCCGTACCACTAAAAATGAATTTTTAAAAAATACAAAAATTAATTTTAAAAAATAGAGCTTTAGCCCGCCCACCCCCACTTTAATGGATGGGAATCACATAAAAAAAAAAAACATTTTTAAGTCCAAAATATAATTCAAAATACAAAATATAATAAAGCCCCAAGCTGATGGAATGTTATATTACAATCGCGCTTTCTCTTTTCGGATTCAGTAGGATCGCATATAAACTAAAAAAAAAAAAAAAAACACGGTTGACAATTTTGTTAGGAGATCGGTTTACGGAGGGGGGAAAAAACTGTATCCACATTACTTCATACCAAAGACAATAAAATACATTTGCAACTCATCTCACACACCCAGAATGAAAGGAAACTGTTCTGTCCTTTTATTTCTTTCAAAACTTTTTCCTGTTTTTTTTTTTTTCTTTATTACTTGCAGCCTGTTTTGTTATTGACATTCTTACAGCAGCTGGATGAACATAAGCTCGAGCTGTGACGCTAATGCCGTAAGAGAATGCAATGCAACAGGACATGTACGGTAAAAAAATATAAAAGTCACTGTTTGCTGATTCAGTATGTGCCCACAATTCCTCTCGTAACACAATTGAAGCTTGGCTGCGTCTGTAAGATACACTTCAGAGAATTTTATGTATCTGTGTATATATATATATATATATATATATATATTTTTTTTTTTTTTTTGTTTAAGAAAAGAGACTTAGTTTCTTTCTTTTCTGTGTGTGGTTTTGTTTTCAAAGAGATCCATTAAGGAATGCTGAGGACGATGTTATTTGTGATACTGTTTCAGTAATGTTTTCACGGAATAACTACAAAAATGGCTAAGAAAAAGAAAAGATGATGCGAGTATCTCATTGCCCATTCCAAGTTTTCGATAAAATGAGGTTGTATGTTTGCTATACAATATTTATTAGTATCACCAGCTACTGAGGAAGAAAATATAAAAAATAAAAAACATATTTCTGGATGGGTTTCTCCCCCCCCCCCCCCACACACACACAGATATGAACTTAGAGGTCCGATAGTAAAGGCAGTGTAATAAACCCCACTGATGTCAATTATTAACCACACTACTGCAGAATACGTTTTCAAATAGCAGACCTGCATTGTAATATCTCAATTAGGGTCTTATGCACGCAATGTTTTCATAGTTGGACAATCAACAGAACGTTCTTGCCATTTGACTCAAACTTAGTGTTTTAGTTTCTATGCTGACTAAGTCAATTAGGATCAAGTGTAGCACGCATTCACAAGTTTCCTGAAAAAACATCTATGATGACACACCCATTCATGTTCAACTTGGGGACTATTAGACACGATTGTGACTACAAAGTCAATGCATACAGAATAGTTAGAAAACCAACTTTGTTGGGCAATTGAACTAGAAAAAAAAATATTTTCATTTCACAGAAGAATGCACATTTTTCGCTGTGGTTTTCAAAAGTTAAATAAAAAAAATAAATAAATATAAAAAAAAAAAACAATGATAGGCTACTGTGGCTATTCAATAATGATAACAATTACAACTGTTTAGACGCAACAATGAAAAGAAAAACAGTGTCCTGATTGGCTTATAAAGAAAATAAAAAAAAAAATTGTCGTTACTAGGCAACAATAGCTGTCTAGCGTGATGTTACACTTCATTACTTGCCTTCAAACAGACGACATTGATAAATGATAATCACATACACACGTGCATGCGCGTGCATTGGCACGCATTCACTGTGTGAAATGTACATTTCCATATTGAGGCTTCTCTATCTTCTAGGTTATCACAAAGAGAGGAGAAAGGAGAGAAGAAAAAAAAAAAAAAAAAACGGATATTTTAATGTCGTTTTAACGCCTTTATGCAGAATGTGATTAGGAGAGAATCAATAAAATTAAATGGTTAAATGCAAATTTGGTATTCTTCGTTAACTTTCAAAATCCTCGATTAAATTAACGCGAAAATAGTTTGAACGTTATTTAATCCTTCAATTTAAGTTTGCAAAGTAGTTTATAAAATTCCAATTTGCTAAGTTGTCAAGAGAAGTTGTAGTTGCAGGCTGTTAAATCCACAGTAAAAGCAATGTAACGAGGAATTCGTTTTTATTAACTTTTTTTTTTCTTCCCCTCATGAACAATGCCTCATCATCTCGTCTTTTCCACAACGTAATAAAATCAATAGGAAACCACGACCAAATAACTTGGCTTTATATACGAGTACACCTAATTAATTTTATAATTATCAGACATTTAGAATCAACTTCTAAGGAAGTGATTCTAAATCATCATGTTTATTACTGACTGATGATTCAGTTTTTTTTCTTTGTATTTGTTCATCCTGCATCACCGGATTTTTTCGATATTCACCCTTTTACATTGAATTTGATTTTCCATTTTTCTGCTAACAAGGAATAAATAGAAAAAAGTGATTATAACGCTTTTATTATAAACAACTTCTATGTTTATAAAATATCACTTGACCAAACTCCTTAAGAGAAGGAATTGTAGGAAAGTTTTTAACAAATCATAAGGGGGAAAAAAATGTAGTGTCTGTTTCCGATATGTCTTGACAATCAAATTCCACGTGAGTGGATCCAATGAATGGATGTTTCGGTAATGCGGTTTAAATGTCTCAATTCTTTTAGCACATTTTTCTTGATACTGTATGTGGGAAGATGATTACTGCCAGATCAGTGCACATAGCAATGGGAGGAGCGAGTCCCTGTAGCGTCTTACAGTCCGGACCTAAGGGATATTTGATAACACGACTTTCGCTTGCACCAAAAGACAAAAACTCCGACGGAGCGAAGATCAATTTTCCTTTTCTCCATATAACACACCCGTTGTTCTAAAGTCGTCTTCAGCCTACCCCCTACTACCCATTACTAGCAAGCTGGCGGTCCCCTCCCCTCTTTCGTCTTTCTCCCCCTTTTCTCTGAGCATCCATTAGGTAACAGATGATGGTTCCATCATCTTGTCACTAACACACAGGTCGCGTGGAACAAGTCGCCACCAGCGCGGAGTAATGAGACGCTGTTCGACTATCTGTAATGGCGCTAATCAGCTTTTAATGGCCATCAGCGTTAAGTGGCCTCACATGACACCGGTCCGGTTTTGTTCTTGCCGGTTCTCTCCAAAAAGAGACCTAAGATGGAGGGAGAAAGCCAGCTAACCAGCCAACAGAATTACAAACTCGTGCGCGAGCAGACGATTTTTTTTTTTTTTTTTTTTGCAGAAAATTGACCGCACGCAAATGGTGCAAACCCGACTTTTAAGTCATTAAGTACTTCGTTAACGACTTCGAACTCTCTTTGTATCTATTTGAGAAATGTAATGTATTCCTCCTCCTCCTCCTCCCACTGTCTTCTATACAGCATTAATTCTCGAAAGATTTCTAATACGTCGAACATTGGCTTTCTTTTCCCTTTTGTTCGCTTCAGTGTGAAACAATGGCAAAACAACAATGGAGAGATGAAGTCATAACAAAAACAGACGCCAATTAGTTTGTGTCATCGATTTCTGTTCTGCCACTGTGTGTTTGTGTGTGTGCTCAAACAATGACTCGTCTTTCGCTCCATGATCAATACGCTAATTTCTCCTAATTTTTATTTTTAACAGTAGGGAGAAAAAGTAACTTCCCCAACACTTGCATATTGTAATTCTACATGTAAAGTGAGATACCGACAGATAAGAGGAGTAGTTGGCTAGAAACAGCAGACCAAAACCGAAACAACAGCAGATTAAAACGTTCTCTATAATAAGAGAACTAAAAGGTCTTCTGACACAATACCTTATGTGGATAGCCATAAAATTTATTTTAAAAATATACAAAAAGAAACAAAATATGACTCTCCTTAATCTACCAGCTGCATGTAAAGTTTCCTGTAGAGTATATTGGAGGAAAAAAAAAAAAAAAAAAAAAAAAAAAAACATTATATATATATATATATATATTTCTTCAAGGAAACGAAGTATGACTATAAATGCAATATTCTGTTAATATAATTTAAAATTTATTTATAATTTTATTTAATTACTTGTTTCCGATCTCTACTTGTCAATCCTATCATACCTGCAGACAATTCTATGTCAGCGAGTACTTGGTTGAAGTACTGTTGCCACATGAATGTAGAATATTGTACATCAGTATGCAAATACAATTTTAAGAAAATTGTGATTGAAGACGACATAAGAGTGCAAATAAACTTTTTTTTTTTTTCGTTGCTGTTCTCAAAGTCTTTCAAATTTCATTTTCTTTCTTCTTCTTAATTTGTAAAATGCGTATTTAATATAAACGCATATAGTACACTAAAGGATATAAAACGAGATCAAATATTTTTTTTTAGAATCACGCTTAAAAGCCATATTACTAGTTACCATAGCAACAGCATGGAGATGGGTGACAGTGAGCATCTTTCTAAGGTTATCCCATCATGATATTAAGGGAGCGATTTAATATATAACTAAATCACAGACTTAAATTTATGATTTTAATCTGGCAGGAATATTTACCTGCATCAGATTAGCAACAGTCAATTATAACTTTTTTTCTTTTTTTAAGATTTCTTCACATTAAACTGCTATTGAGGATTATGCAAATTTGAGGCCATTCAAACGCGTTCTGCAGATGGCAAAGAAATTTATGTATTGTTACAGAAAGTTAAAGAAGTAATTACTGCATTCCATCCCCCCCCCCTTTATTTATTTAATTTAATTGTTCCACCTCCCATAAGAATATCTTTCGAGATGTTACAAATGAGGATTTGCACTTCTGGGATCTGTAGAATATTTATTTAATCACACACACAGAAGGGTAATTATCACAATAATTACTTTATAAACAATGCGCAGAACACTCATAATACACCTCGTGAGAAGATTCAAAAGACATTTTTCGCTTCCTGTATTCAAAAACACGGTTAAAAAAAAATTGAAATTATCTTCTCTTTTTTTCGGAAATTACATTTCCCAAATGCAAAATTATTCACTTAAAACTGACAAAAATATAAAATGAGACAGTCTTCATTTTGTTCTATAAAACAAAAAAATAAAATAAACCTAAAAACTAATGTAAAATCACACAAATAAATAAATTCTTATGCCTTGAAATATGTTACAGTTAGTAGTTATTTAAAACACGTGAAATAAGCAGAAATTGGGAAACTACGAAAATGCACTTTCACTGATGTTAATGAGGGATGCGGGAATTGATTGTTGATGACAGCACAGGCAGACGAAAACATAAATACACAAATAGATGACAATTTCAGAGGAGGACCTGAAATCGCCCATAGCAACCAGTGAAATATTCTAGGATTTAAATTTGAACGATACCCTGCAGTGTAGTAAAGTCATCGGCATTACCGTAATTCTTGGAAAACGATAACAATAATATTTCATGCTATACAGGTCAGAGTTAATCTAAGTACGGATGGATAATGAAAGCGTACGGTTGATGGAAGTCGCCTTGAGTAGAGGAACCTTTCAGCCAATGTACAGCTTCACACATCACTTGGAAAACATGAAGTTTCCAAGTGATTCTCACTTGGAAACTTCATGTTTTCTGGACTGGTGAAAAAAAAAAAAATGGAGATACGCCATATCATTGCGCATGCGCTCTTCACCAGCGACTCTTCCTCGTTCCATTAGGAAAGACCATGAAATAATAAAAGAGGAAAGTCGATGTTCTTTCTTCAACGTGAACTAGGTCAAACAATCGGGAAAAACTCTTCAGCGACCCTCAGTGTGTCGGGGAGAAATGGGGGGTGGGGGGGTGGATTACATAAAGGTATCTAGCTGGTGCATCAGTGACGGCTGTGTGTTTGACGGAGATAGGGCACGCAGAGAAGGCCCTTCCTCGCAATCTCATTTTATTCTTTAAGAAGTTTTTCTTTTTTATTTTTTTTCCGCGTGATTTCTTCGTCCATTCCTTGATAACGTTCACCGACTGCGGTCAACTCACTTTCCTCGCTTTCCGTAGACGCCACTGACCAAACGTAGCGCACACACACGGCGAAAATCATTTCTTGCCGAAGTTTTTCCGTATTCTCACGAGAGCATGGTTACCATTCCAAGAAATTGAAGGCGAAAGGCAGCAGAGGTGATGGGGGACATAACAATGCGGCGGAGGGGAAGGGAAACGAATACTAAACGCAGCGTAGGCACGTGGATGGCCAATTCACTCCTTGCCGGACAATCAGAGTAATGGTCGCAGGCGAAAGGGTCGAGTTGTCCTCAACTTTTCCCACGTCCGGCTGTAAGTGGTCCATCAGCGAAGCCGAAATCCCAGCTTCACCTCCCATTGTTTCGATGCCGTCCAATCGAGCTGATTGCCGCCAATCGAATGCACCAAGTGTATAAACATGCAATGAGGTGAAGCGGAGTTCTCTAGAGCACTCGCTAAAAACTTTTTTTTTTTTCTTTCCCATTCAGCGAGGATTATTTCTCGCTTTATTCCCTTCCTTCCACACCGGCAATGTGCTTTGTGATTAGTTGGATCGGGAGTGCCGTTTGCGTTCGCTTTTTATGTGCGACGAACATTCGCGAATGAGGATGGCTTCCATTTCTTGATTCATTTTTTCTCTCGAATCCCAATACAAGTGTCTTACAGGGAGTGTTCTTTGTTATAATAATCCTTCTCCACCCCTTGCAACATCTAGCAGTGTGTATATTCCACTAGGGAAGCAGAATAATCATCTGGAATCATATGAAGAGTTTAAATTGAATCCTTCAGGTCTTCTTTTGATTAGCTGCCTGTCCAATTTTACGATAACTGATTGTATCGGTGCGCATATGTAATCGTTTGCAATTACACATGCGCAAAGAGAACTAATTCGGTCATGGAGACTAATGGCGCCACCAGGAGGTTTTTTTTTTTTTTTTGTAAGGCTTCGAGACGATTATTACTTAGTTGTTTTTTTTTTTTGTGCGTGCAAAAGTCTCAAGACTGGGGATTATCCGTTGACTTCAAGAAAAATATCCCTAAAGTGCAAAACAAGAACCAAACCCTCATTCCTGCGCACAGTAAGCTACCACTGAACAATATTAGAGCAGAAGTGGATTTAAGGGTTGGAGACGGGCTGGACTCTGGAATTTTATGAGGGGGGTATATATATAGTAATAATTATAATAATATTATTATTATTTTATTATTATTACATTGCATACATTTGGTTACATATGATACATCTTGGATGAGAACTAATTTCTCTGCTTTCATCCTCGAAGCTTATTTGTAAGCTTATCTGAGAATGACACCAGTTGGTTAGTATTTATTGTTTTTTTTTTTTTTTTTTGATGTGTTGGGAAGCTACGAAATCTATGATTGAGAAATTCGCACACACACATACAATAACTTGGAATTTATTGATGCGTCGCTGAACTGGAAGCCTGAACGAATATATTGTGTTTCATTAAGTTTTTATGGTATTTTGGGTGCGTGTTTCTCGTTCGTAGTATGTCCTTAGAGCTCTTTTCAGGCTATTGTAGTTTGTAAGGTTTCTCTATTCAAAAGGTAATTTGTTTATCATGTCTGGGATGTAGAAGTTTCGCGTGGCCTTTCCGTAGTGATTATTGTATTTATATGTGATATAATTAGTAGTCTGAGGTCTTGTTATACGGTATGTATTTCTAACTGTCCTGTAGTTGGCATCGAAATAATGTTTTAGCAAAGCTGCATAGTGACATAAATGTTTTGCTGTCAGTATTTTGTGTTCTGACATTGCAGTGTATATAAAGTCGTTATTTTCTCTTTGTTCCCAAAAAATCAGTTTTATGATTTTGTACTGTAGCGACATTAATCTATTTAATTTGTAGGGCGCACAAAAAGCATACGTTGTTACAGCGTATCTTAGTATATTTTGGCATAGTGCTTTGTATATTGGTGTTTTTAGGCGTGTGGGAACTATGTCTTTTAACCAGTTCGGAGTTTGTTGTGTAGATGGTTAATAATAATAATATTATTATTATCATCATGATCAGAGAACTCCAGAAAGTCAAGGACTCATCTAGGGAGGTCATTTACACCAGATGATAATGAACAAAATATTATGGATCAAATGTAATCTGCTATTCTCTCTCCAGAATTGCTAAATGCCATAATTCCTCGACGTATCCAAATAAAAGAGAATTTCAAGTAGGGAAAAAAAAAAAAAAAAAAAAAAAAAAAAACGGATAGACTCCAATAATTATATAAAATCTGAAGCCTTTGTTCTAGTGTCTTACAAGTAAACATCACAGATTATATAATCACGACCTTCAAGTTACAATTGTTATACGATTAACATAACTAATAACATACCAAATACGTTATCTTTTTAATAAAGAAAATACCTCGAATACAGATCTCTACCATTTCGAACTACTTACCACACAATAAGGAGACTACAGAGAGGTGACCAAATGCATCGACTGTTCCTGATAATTCTGTAAATAAATCAATCAAACGATGAATGTTTAGATGACTTAACGTACTTATCAATAATAGTTTTAATTCAATTAAATAGTGATTCGAAATACACAAAATAAGATTAAAATGGACATTCTGTCGCAATGACTCACACGCGGAAGGCATTCGACTAGTTGATCGCTATGCCGTACAATCATCTCATTCACAATCGTAGATTTGGAAAAAATGTGCACTCAAACTTCATCAATGAGATGCGCAGGTTAAAAGAAATCTTCCAAGTTCAGTTTATACTACGAACATGATCTTCCAAACAAATGAAGGAACACCCAGAGTGAAACATCTCCACCAACCGCTGAAACGTAGAAGTCGTTTTCTAGCTTCACTAACATTACAATCTCCCGATTAAAATATCTTTCGCTGCCATCCAAATCTTCCAGAGAACGTGTGGCTTTCTCTTACTTACAGCAACCAAAACGACACCGCTTACAAATGCAAGCCAAGTCATTAAGGGCAATTTATTTGATCTGGGTGATTATCTCGAATCCGATGCCCACTCAAACTTGAACAGTAATACAAAGGAGAGGCTAGTAATAAATAAGTTAATAAAAAAAATCCCATAAAAGCTTTATGTTTCGGAGTTAAGTTGGCTCTTTATGAACTGCATTTTTTTTTTTTTTTCTTTTAAACTTCGTTAACATCTCCACAAGATGATCACTTTTCTTTCTCCGGTGATTCAGCCAGGAGAATTAAATCCCTGTGTGCAGGAGCATTTATGAATAGTAAGCGATCTGGATGGAGAGTGCGTGTTGATAGCAGTCCGTTGCGTGCGTCTTCATGATGAACATCAAGTCTCGCGAGCTGACAATTTCACAGCATGAAACTGCGATGCATTTGGAGGTTTGTATTCTAGCTGGAAATCCCATTGTCATTTTCGTTGCAGCTGATATTGAGGTAACGAAAAAAAAAAAAAGCGTTCGTTTTTAAATAAATGTTTAGTTTTGCTACACCCCCCCCCATCCACTGCCATCACCCCCTTTTTTTTTTTATCCCTAGATCTGTCTAACTTTCGGCAATTACGAGAAGTTTCAAAAAGAAATTCTATTTTCTCAAAAAAACACATTTTTGAAGTACGCATCTCCGAGGAAAAATTATGCTTACCGTTCTAAAACCATCAGTGTTTCCTCCCCCTTTTTTACTGATTCTCTGTTTCATCCCCCCCCTCTCTCCCTTTTCAATTCCAGGTTCATGTAAGGAAGTGCCTCGAATACGGTAATTCCATCCACGCTTGCATACTTAAGAAGCCTTTTCTGTAGGTGGTTTTTCCTTCACCTGTTATACTGTCGTCGCCGCCGCTGCACAGAAACGAATGGTTGTGACGAGAGAGATCTTCCGTTTTTGAATATCTTCGCCGACAGCAGTGAAGAAAACGGTTCCAAAAAAAAAGAGGAAAAAAAAAAGGTGTTCTTGGTTATTTCTATGCCGGACAGGTTGTCGAAATACGGGAGAGTGAACAATAATGACAATCTTCCTTAACACGCAAGAAAGAAAGAAGAGGAGAGAGAGAGAGAGAGAAGAAAAAATATACAAAACTCGTACCGACCCTTCTCTTTTCTGTTGCTAAGGGAGAAGCACGCGCCGTTTACAAACACACGTAGTCCGACATGCAAGCTGACGTTTTTGCATTGATTAATTACTCCAGGTGAATTTTTATGCAACTCCATACGTTGCACTGATGGATGGGAAAAACATGGAAGGAGAAACACACTATGCAAAATTGCCGTAATCTCTCCCCCCCCCCCCCCCATTCTATGCCGCCGCAATATGGTCGGGCGAGGCGTACGATATCTGTCTGCTGCTTTTAGCGAAAAAAAAAAAAAAAAGGAAAGAAAGACTTCGGAGTGCTGAATACAAAACGATCCAACAAAAGCACTGCCTTCTTCACCAAAGTCCCCTGGAAAGCTTTATTTAGAAAGTGCTGGGGGGGGGGAGGACAAATCCTTTTTCAATTGATACGAAGCTTGAGATCTTAAGATACGAGGGAAGGGGGTACTGTGAGAAGGTCAGAAGAAAGAGATAACCACGCCATTCTCGACATTTGCACCTTTTGGGCGAGGACCAAACTGGGGTGTGAAGTAATAATGCTGAACCTATTTGTCCGTATTGGCATTTCGTACAATCGCTAATACTATCAGGATCAGGGTTCATTCAAATGACGATGCCGTAAGAGGATGTATTAACAATAGCCGATCTTATGAGAGGCTGTCTTGTGGCACAACCCGCCCCCCTTTCCCCGTTTTCAATAGTTCACATGCACCTCCAAATTCCTTCAAAGAGCGATGGCAAATGCATTTAAAACGTATGTCAGACTACTCGTTTAATAGCTCCAGTCGAAAGCTAAATATAACTAATTATTCAAAAGGTATTAATTATCCTGTTTGGAGACTATAATGAGCTGATTTGACCATCGTGATTAATCGATGTTAGCCAATTACATCGTGCGAATGAGTCGATTAAAATTTGACGTCAGGGATTTCAAGCTGTAATTTGTAATAAATTGGCATTGATTCTGACCTGCGGCAGAATTATATTTCGTAATGGATTTGCGTTTGAACGATCGATAGAGGAAGGATGGTCTCTAAAGGGGAAAACATATTCCTAATCCTAATAATAGCGCGCCTCCTGTACAATCCTACAAATAAATAACAGAGATTTTGATGTTATAAAAGAGTTTTTAACTTTTTTTTTTCTTAATAAAATCGAAATATATCTTCACTACACTGGATAAACATTATTTCAGCCTTCAGAGCTTGTACTGTAACAGGATAGTTTTTTCTATTAAAAAATGACGGTCAATTTAAATTTCATTGTTGACGTTGTATCGAGTAACGTTATAGCGAAATGCTACTGCATACGCAAACGAAATCTAATAACTTTATTAAAAGATTTTTTGTGAAATGTTCTAAACAATAAAAAAAATATATATTTGACTGGTACGTTTACCCATTGTTGATTTCTGAGTTGAGTTAATCTCATAATACGTCTAATTTGCATTTGAATAGCTTCAAACAATATTAAAATGTCAAAATACTTTTGTTTCTTTTATTCTATCATTCAAACTGGGATTTTGATTAGCAGTCGTTTTTTGGTCTTACAATTGGATTCTCAGTTACGATGAGTTTTTTTTTTTTCTGTGTGTTAACATCGTGTGGTAAGCTAATTTACTATTTTTGGCAGCATCAACAAGAAGAAATAAGAATGTAGATAAGAAAAATATTACGAGGAGTTAAAGTAATTACAATCTTCTTATCCTTACTTTCATGGGAAATCACAATGAGCTTTATTGTTTTTTTTTTTTTTTTTTTTTTTTTTTTTTTTTTTTTTTTGAAAGTCCAGATGAGCGTGAGTTTTAATCTAATCTAAATAGTGACACTACCCTATTCGTCTGCCACGAAGCGCAGACCTTTATTTCCAAGCAGCTATCTACTCCAACTGCAAAGAGCTGTAATCATTCTCTGCGAGATGTCAGAACGAGCCCGGATATAGCGCAAATAAAATTAAATAAAGGGGGAAAAAAAAATTGTACCGAGGATTACATCTTAAAGTCGCAAATGTAACGAACAAGGCGGAAATTGCATCAAAATCAATATTTATTACCAAGATTAATCTCCTCCGCTTGTCGTATTATGTTCGTTCGTGCAACACTGGAGGGACAGATCTAAGCCAGGCTTGACTGGGACGACTCGTCAGTTTTTGGTGCCCTAGGTGGAAATAAAAAAAAATAAAAAAAAAAAAAAAACGAAGAAACTCTGCGAGGTAAGATTTACTTTTCCTTTTATTTAACTTCAGTCGACACTTCCTTACAACAAGTCGTAGTTCGGCTGACTGCCCCTTATGGTTTGTGTACTTGCAGGTATCATTTGTCAATTTCGAGTACCCGGTACCTGTCAGAATAATATGAGAGACTGTGGAAATAGAACTACCGCTCAGACACCTTCGTGGTCCCCATAAAAAAAAAAAAAAAAAAAGTCTTCCCTCCTCTGAAGCAATAATCCCATTATTTCAATGGACTGGAATGTTTTTAACTTCTTTTTGCAATATTAATGGGGGAGGGGGGGGGGAATATTGAATGATTTTCTAATGAATTTGAAATGGTAGGGAAAATAAATGATTGATCATTTTTTTTTCTTTGATTTCATTTTATATTCAGGATTTTACTTTGATCAAATAAATCCTCCTTGGGATAAAAATGAAAAATTGGACTTAACTTCGGATGTCTCAATAGGTTGAGTACCGATATTGCATCTTCCTCTTGGAACTTCCTTGCCTGAGGGCTGCTGTCCATTTTCTTCGAATTTCACCACGCTTTTCTTTGACGGAAGCTTCGTGCTGGGATAAAAGTGACTTTTTCAAACATAAGGATATTTAACGACTAGAGATGATTACCGATGGTCATGATTAGCTGTCCCCATTTCTCATTATAAAATAGGGTAATTGCCCAGAACTGACAGCTTATAAGACCAAAAATGCATTATATATATATATATATATATATATATAGTGTGTGTGTGATCGTTCTATTGCAGATAACATGCTTGGTACGAAGCTACTAGTTATATTGGCTAGTTATTTATCAAAGTACTGTATAACCAAGTATTCCTTAACGTAGTGAGCAGTTCCATTTTAACGTTGTTTCGAAACACATAACTAGCTACCAACGCATGCGCGATATTCATATTTTCAGTCGACTGTTTCTAAACTTTACGATTAATCACAATTGGTGGTATTATTATTATCGACCGTTCTTTTAGCTTCTACATTAGCTAAACTTGTGTATAATGTTTCATTGAGACCGTTCTAAAAGTCATTGCCTGTTTGAAAGCACCCAGAAGCGCCTGCTTCAACAACAATCAATAAATTCTTTATGAGTGCAAGCAAGTCACCTGCATTTGTCACGCACAGAATACGAGGCAGTGAACCAGAAGTCGATCCTTGGCCACTACCTGCTGTCATCTGTGTACGTGTTTAATTAGAACAATGTTTCACAAGCAGAGTGGTAATACAGTATTCATACTGCAAAACCACGCAGTATGGGGTAGGCGAAGATCCGGGTCCTAAATATTTCGAGGGGAAAAGGGGGGGGGAGTTCCCTACGAAATTGTAAAGATCTCAGATTAAAAGCATCTCAAGGGATCTACTGAAAGTTTGAAACATTTTGAAAGTTTGATCTATTGAAACAAAAACCAGCAAGAAGAATCTCCTCCATTTGTAAGCAGAGCCGTAGTTGCCTGTTTCCTAATTCATGAAATCCAAACACCTGGCATATTACGACTCGATTAAATGAAAACTCTTAAGAAAATAGTAAGAAAAAACAAAACGGGATTAAATATGAGAAAGGAAGAAATCTACAAAAAATGTGCGTCACAACCAATCAATGAACAGAGAGCAAACAGGAAAAAAGGAAAGCCAAAATATGTCAGCGGAATGCAAAAGTTGAGAGTAATTAGACGAATAGAAAAATGGGAACCAAGTACTAGAAGACCAGTCGGAAGAACACGAAAAACGAAGGACAGGTAGATTGCAATAAGCATTACGGCAACGGGTCTAAGACCTAAGGCGAAGGATGAAGAAGGAGTGTTTATGTTGGAAATATTTGATTTTTAAAACATGTCCTTCTCGTCTCTTCCACGATTTATTAATTTTGCATCTTTTAAAAAAAAAACATTACATGCTGTAGTTTCTTACTTGCGCATTTCTCAAGACAAACTCTCTGCCTTCAAATTCTTCGACTTTCTTCAAGCTTGTAATTAGTTTTTGTAAATGTCGCTAAATATTTCTTACACTTGCCATGCTACCATAACTAAACATCTTTAATATGCTAATACTTCCTCAACCCTGCCGTGTCCTTATCGTAAACTTCTAAAAATTGTTTTCGCTGATTTCATTTCCTTAAGGATTTTGTTGTTTTTCCAGTACGTACATACATGCAATGAATTAAAAAAAAACATCAAAACGAAATGTTTGCTTTTTATTTTTTTTAATTTTTTTTATTTTTTAAAGTAGTAATAATAATATAAATGAAATATCGAGAATGTGTGAATCCCTACGGGATTCACACATTCTCGATTCTACGGGAAATTAGAAACAACTATTGAAAGTTTGGTATACAAGAATCGAGCAATAGCATTGAAAAAAAAAAAAAACTGCATATTCAGCATCAAATATATTGGTGTTTAATTTTTTTCAAAATAAGACTTCAATTTTTAAGCATTCTTGATCATTTTCTTACCTCCACCTAAGTAAACTCCCCGGGGGTTCTTTTTACAATTGTACTGTGCTAACAAGGTGATAATTTTAGTTGCGGTTTTAAAATACTCTCTTCCCTCCCCCCTTTCTTCCCCTTAAGCTGTCTTGTTTTTCATGCATACTGATTGGAGAACGGGAAAGTAGAACCTTAGGGACGTGTGATGCGAGTTTTATCATTCTTGCACGATGTATGCCTTAGACATTGTTATGATTATAATCCAGCACCAGTTTTAAGAGAGAACGAAGCCAGCGCCACTAATGATTAAGAAATAAAGCATTGCTTTTTTTGTTGTTGTTCAGAATTCCAGTAGGCGAGTGAGGGAAGCTAATCTATTATGCATCGAAGACAAGAATTTTTTTTTTTTTTTTTTGTTACCTGTTTAACGAACATTGAGGAGTTTGAAATGATCTGTAGAAGTATTTTTTGCGCTACGAATGAGCCAATAAAAGAAGGTAAGAAAATTAAAAGAAAAAAGTTTTTCAAAAAACAACCACAAAAATATTCAAATGAATAAAAATAGCTTTCATTTATTTTTAAGGTTTACAACACAATAGACGTTTGATTTGTTACAAATCAAACACTCACTATGTTGCAAACCTTAAGCCATCTGGCGGACGTTTCTGACATATTTAATAATGTCAGCTAATGATTATTAGTAAATAAAATAATAAAATTATTAGAAAACAGTTTATTAGCAAATAAAACTAAAATTAGTAAATGAAAATACCGACTTTGAGTTAACAACATTGAAAAAAAAAATTTTTTTAATTTCTATTTTTTTTTTTTTTCGCCTTCAATAACTGATTAAAAATATACATCATCACTATCAAGTTATTCTGTGTGGTTAAATACCGGTATGTCAAAAAAACATAAATAAATAAATCTCCAAAAAAGAGTGAGCTTTTCATTAATGCCAGCCTCAGATGACTCTATAGACTCTTCGAAGGTCGTGTCTCGTAAGTAGTACAATACCACGACAACCATGGATTTCTTAAACTCCTCTCGATTTTCGTATGATACCATTGCTGGTTTTATTTCAAGTAAAAGTTAGAGATGTTAACAGATGATTCCATTGATCCTTAACATGTGAATCATGTCAAGAAACTGTGGTAACAAGCACCGTTGATAGCAATAATATTAGCATTAAATTAGATGCTAATTTTACTGAATGATCTCTCTTTTAACAACCTTTTGCTTAATTAGCGATGTATTTAGAAGACGATTTATGGTAGGTTAAATCATGATAGTTAGAATTCGATGCACCTTTCATTCCATATTAACTATTATAAGTGAGAGCTCATAATGTGGGCATGTCTAAAGCTCTCTCCTCAAGGGTCCTGGCAGGCAAGATTGAAAATCACACTTAAGCACCAGATATTAGGGAAGTTCGTGTTTTCTACTGAGAGCTTTAGGCTTAAGAAATACGAAGGAACTTTAGAAAAACTTTGAGTTCGAATTAAGAAGGGAGAGATGATCACCCGAGTGCTAAAAACCCAAACCACAAGAGTAGACGAAGCGAACAAAATCTAAGAAAATAGGTGGAAAGAGATAAAGAAAAGTAAGAAAAAAAGTTAAGAAGTCCGGGAAGGAATAAAACGACACATGTTTACACATTTATGTGTAACCTGAGGAAAGGAAGGGAAAAAAAGTGAAATAAATGAAAAAGAAATTCAGGAGGAGGAGAAAAAGATAAAGTCGTAGGAACGCCCTTAAGACAAACAGAGATCAGGAATTCTGTACGAACGAATCCACCTAAGAAACGAAAGGCCGATGAAAGAAAGAAGCCATAAAAAGCTATCTGGAACGATACGGTCGAACGAACCAAGGAAGACGGCTAGTTGCCCGAAGAAATACCGAGCAGCTACAAATACCGTGCGCAACGTTTTCCACTGCTAACCGGGTCCTCCTTGTGCTGATGCAGACAGGGGTGGCTGTTGGATATGATTCACAATTGGAAGACGACACTAAAACACAGTTGCAGCGATAATCTGCCGGAGGCTTTTGTGCCGTTCACGGCGGGTGGCTTCCTATCACGTGCAATGTGCCTCGTAGTGCAGAAAGGCGTTCGTGTCAAAAGACTCGGGATGTACTACAACCACGAGCAAAGTGTGACAAGTCGACCTGAATGCCGATAGCCTGAGACTCTATTATTTCCTGCGGAGATAATAAGGAAAAGAACTTTGTACCGAGATGAGACAGAGTGGAAGATTTTTCTCTCTTTCTCATTGCGTCTGCGTCGAGAATATTAACGTGGGTTTCCTACGTGCGCATCAGTGTTGTTTGGAAGGTACGTTTAGATGAAACTGGGCAATCTATGGAATTAGTTTCCTATGGACAAATGGCACATAAACATCTGAAAATCCAGTGAATAATAATAATAACGATAATCAAATGTCTATAGGTGGAGTTCACTTTCCAAACAGAAAAGTAGATTTCGGCATTGAATGTTAAATACATGAGATTGAAAATTATCTTAAAAGGCCTTAATCCGAGAGAGAGAGAGAGAGAGAGAGAGAGAGAGAGAGAGAGAGAGAGAGAGAGAATGAATGAATAAAAACAATTCATTCTATAACGTCTTTCATTCTCTAAGGAGGAAAATCTTTTAATGATAACTAACTTTTGGAAATCAGTAGGACGAATTGTGCATCCTTAATTGTCACTGATAGCTGAGCTCATTACTTACCGATGATTTTATAGTCTTGGGGAAGAGAGTAGGAACAACAGTTCGGGTGACGTCAGACAACTGCCGTCACCCGAAATTGCTGTTCACTGGGTTGAGGGGGGGGGGAGGGGAACTTCAGTCTTTTTGCGGGTTTCTACTTACTTCTGTTAAAAATCGACTAACTTGAGAATCGAAATGTGCATTGTGTTTGTAATTCTATTGCTTATTTGCAGGTTATGTAGCAGAAAAAAACGCTCCCGTATGAGACTTACTGATGAAGGTGAATCTCATTCGAAAAGCCCTTGTGTTTTTCTTATTACCAAAAAAGACATCACTGCCACCCTCTACGCTACTGAGGTGCCAAGAAAGAAAGAAACAAACAAATAATAACTAAAGCGAGAAAATCTTGTTGGGGATAAAAAGTGGGGGAGAAAGAAGAAGAGGATAAGGAGAATGTGGCAAATATCCAAGAAACAGGGAAGGATAAGAAGCCGTAGACAGGGGATGGGAAGAAAAGAAGGAATTATCAGCAGATAAAAGTTTAACGGGTTGCCAAGACGTATATTCAGTCGAAAGAAAGGCTGACACACAACAAGGAACAGCTGTTGTCACTCAGCAGAACTGTTGTGTGTGTCCACACCCCTCACGTGACTCCACTCTCCCGCACACTGATGGCACTTTAACGCGTGTCAAAGGCTTTCTATGGAGTGCAAAACAAAAGAACATTCGAAGCCCCGGGTGGCGGGGGGGGGGGGGCTGTATGCTTTCGCTACAGAAAGACTGTTTACAGACTGAAATCCCCGAAGACCGTACCCAACAGGATATGGAGAAGATTTGAACGCTTCCAAGATAAGATCGCAGTTTTTCTAAAAGCCTCGCTCGGGAAAGTTTTAAGGACTAAATCCTCGGAAAAGTTTCTTAAAAGTGAGATGTGCGATTGCTTTACCAATCGTTAATGCTTTGGAGATGTTTTTCCCCTTTCTCCCTTCCCGTTTGGTTACCCCCCCTTTAAGCCTGTTTTTTTTTTCGTTGCAGAACAGTTTAAATGCACACACACACAGAGAGAGAGAGAGAGAGAGAGAGAGAGAGAGAGGTGTGGAGTTAAAGCAGTTGGAAGTGTAGAAGCGAGTTTTCATTGAAATAAGAAACAGCAGAATCATTTAAATGACGTTTAGAAGTTAAAACGAAACCTTAAAAGTGATTGATGGTTAAGAAAGAGAAGAAGGAAAAAAAAAATAAAAATTGGGACGAGAACAGATTTAGTAAAGGAAGAAATCGAAAAGAAACGAAGACACACACGCATGCAGTAGTAAGACGGTAAAAAGAAACCCGATTTGAAAAAGTTGTTTTCCGAAGAACTTTGGTTGATGAATTTAAGATGAGGTGAAGATTTACAGTCGTTACACGCCTTACCTTTGCAGAAAACAGAACTTATAAACAGTGCACTCCTTTATCACCAAAAGAAAATATTACTGTAAAAGAGAATGAAAACCTGGCTATCTTTACACTAATCGATTGTTTCATAAACAGATATTTCCATGCAGAAATTACAAGGCTAACAAGCGAGAAGTACAAACTGTACGATAACAAACCTGCAAGCTATCCTTTGGAACACCCACCCACCCACCCACCCACAGGGTGACTTCGTAATAGTCGGAACCTTTTTAAGGACTTTTCAATCAAGGTTAATCTGTCGCTGAATCTTCATGTAGCTTAGTCAGCATAGACGACACCCACTTAGGGTTCTAAATCCCGTCTAGTCTAAGATGCAAAGCACCTTTATGAGAGCTTTGCGACCGAAGGTGAGTTAGCTGGGCTTATACGGGGAGGGGGGGATTTTTCGTTCCGCAAAATGGACAAACTTGGTGACTAATTAGACAGGACATTGAGCCTAACATGAGATATACTCGACTCATAAATCCCAGGTTATTTGTTCTAATAAAATCTCTCTCTCTCACACACACACACACACACACACACACACATTAAGCAACGTTTATTCCCCTCAGAGATGATCCACCATCATAAGCATTTTCTCAGTGTATGTTGAACAAAACATTGCTAAAGAAGCATACAGCATTTGAGATAGAAGGAGACACCGAACGTATGACGTCATCCTCCCCACCAGCCATATACTGCAAGTCGTTTCTTCCTAACCAAATTAAATTGTGGCGGTGAAAGAACGGGCCATGATTCCTGCGGTGCCACTCCCTCTGTTCTGTGATTGTGCGGGAAATCCCAGTCAGCTTCTTTTTCAATTAGGGCCGGGGTAGAGAACCTAAAAGAAAGTTACGATTGCCATCCATTCGACTGCACCAGCAACGGTATCGTGGTGAGCCGTCGCGATCATCATCCACCTTTCGTATAGCTTGCATCTGAAGCATCTCCGGAGTGTCGTTCTGCGAGCCCACACCCTGCTTAAATTATTCAGGTGCAACAACGTCTGGCCATTTAAATTTCCGTTTTGCCGAAGCGACGACAGACATCATCTTGGAAGGGGAAAAAAAAAAAAAAAAAAAAAAAAAAAAAAACTGATGCAAGGCGTTGTTCCGCCTCGATTTGACGAAAATATAGTCGCGTTCTCTATAACTGCGGCTGAAATCTTAATGGTGGTTGTTCGGAGTAGTGACGGAGGTAAAGCCGTTTTGTATCTTAGCGCACGCAGCCAATGAAATATTCACCGACGCTATCGACGCTACGAAAACCGAAACTCGGAAAACGAAAAAATAAAAAAATAAAAATAAGAGCGAAGAAATCAAGCTCCGCCATATTGGACTGTAATGTAATTATCGGAGCTATGGATGCTCGTTTAATAATACACCGCACGATTCCATCTTGCCAGGCATATATGCACCTACAGAAATGCATCGTATGCATGCGTACACTGTAACGTCTTAAGACGTATGGAAAGTGTCTGAAATATGCGCTGTAAAGAGATGTATGGCAAGTGAAATTTTAAACAGAAACATCGGAGAAGAGTGAAAAAAAAAAAATCAACAGCATTTCGGATATGACGGATGAAATTTTAAACAGACCGTCGAGAGAAAGCGTGAAGAATCAACACATAATGCGAGTATTAGAAGAGAAGCAGGAGCCGTTTTCACTTGAATTATATGAGGAATTTTAAAAAGTTATTTTGAACTCTTTTCATCGGCCTTCCAAACAGCGATGAATGACATTTGGTAGCTCGCTAAGAAAGCTAGTGGAGAAATCTTCCATGTAAGTTCTACGAAACGCTACTAAAAGAAAAAATCTCGTCCAAAGTTGTTTTGCGAATGCCTTCCGATGGATCGCCAACTTTAATTTTCTACTTTTCTTTAATAATGTATCTAACCGATAAAATAGACTTATATAGCATCCAGTGCATGTGATAAAATGATGACGTCAGCAGAATATGGAGACCATTCTTATTCATCTAAGAACTATAAATTAATTAATACGGTTTGTGTTCCCGCATACGGGAAAATCATCCAAGGAATACGCGTGATTTACAGAAAATATTATTAAGTGGCGGCAGATGGCGTTGTCTGTAGACAGAAGAATCGGTAGTGTACACGGTGGGTAAAGTACCCTCCCGCAAATACTTCAAAATATATTTCACATAAATACCATCACTTCAAGAGTAACACAGTCCAACACAATTTTTGCTGACTTTTATATGAGACTTGTTTTTTACTAATTTGGGTGCGCTGATTTCAAATATCAAACCCATTTTTCTCTATCACGTCAGGTTTTTCCTCTATGGCATTTTCTTTTTGCTAATTTGTAAGTTTTTGATAGTTTTAAGGAGGAAGTACTATTTAGAGGATCAAAAAAATCGATTTTTTAATATTATTTTCTGAAAGTATGTACTTTTAAAAATCTGTTCCTAACTTTTTACCAACAAATTCCAAAAATTCCCAAAGATATAGCCTATTATTCAAAGCGGTGCGCAGATCAGAATCGGAGCGCTCACCGCTCTCGCTTGTTAGTAAACGAATAAATGCGTAAGAACCTGCAACGGCACGTACTGGCGCTTTGAATGCGAGAGAGGCCGATAATTAGATACATAACTACTTAACAATATTCATTAAAAATGACAAGAATATTTATTAAAAAATAACAATTTTACTTACACATGAGTTTCAGGGAATAAATTTTTGTTTGTAGCAATTTCTGCTGTGTGTTCTGTTTTGGCAATCCCTTTGAATATTCCAACAGTAGTCGGCCATCATGTGAGAATCCCATCTTCTTTGGTACCGATCTTCCATAGTTTTTAAGTCTTGATGAAATCGCGGTGAGCGCTCCGATTCTGATCTGCGCACCGCTTTGAATAATAGGCTATATCTTCGGGAATTTTTCGAATTTCTTGATAAAAAGTTAGGAACAGATTTTTAAAAGTACATACTTTCAGAAAATAATATTAAAAAATCGATTTTTTTTGATCCTCTAAATAGTACTGCCTCCTTAAAACTATCAAAAACTTACAAATTAGCAAAAAGAAAATGCCATAGAGGAAAAACTTGACGTGATAGAGAAAAATGGGTTTGATATTTGAAATCAGCGCACCCAAATTAGTAAAAAAACAAGTGTCAGATCATAATCAGCAGAAAAAAAATTTTTTTTTTTGTTGGCCAGTGTAATTTGCCTACAAGTATCAAAGTAAATAGGCTTATTTACGTGATAATTGATGACATGGAATTACTTCGGCGTGTGCTTAACTACATTAAGAACAGTTACATCATTCATTAGTTTTAACTATTTTTTCTCTTTGACATTCCGATATTTTGCTCAAGGTTAAGAAGAGTTCACGCAGCTATAATAATAAAATTAACAGGAATTAAACTGTTTATTATCACTCAGGTGACTCATGACTTCTTCGTCTAATGTAAGACCACCCTGCTTACATTTTAAGAAACCTGACAGAGTGTGCGAATGTGCTATGTATAGTGTCTGCAAAAAAGGTTCTGGATTATTTAATATTTCTATTAAACTTTCGAGTAGTTTTTTTTTATTTCAAAACTAAGCAGTCAGGATTCATTCACAGAAAGTCATAATTAAAATTTTTTTTTTTTTTTTTTTTTTTTTTTTGCTAAGACTCGTTATGAACTTGAACTGTTTGCATTCATGTCATCAATGTCCCAAGGGTGTTACTTTTCACATCGAATCCCCCGAAGAAAAGCTACCCCACGTGATTTCTTCGATGGAAAGGGTGGTTAAGGGATGTGCGCATGGGTGTGGCCATTTATATTTCGACTGCTTTCTTGGGAGGACACCAACTATTAAACGCCGGTCATGTCAACTGCACCGTGGCAAATGCGACAAGGATTTATATGGCCGCATTACCCCGTAAAGAACCCATTTGAATCCATTCGAAGCAATTTAAGTAATTCGACTGTCACTGATTGATTGCTTTAATTAAAACTCCGGGGGTGAGTAAAAACATTTTGAAAACGTTTTTAAAGAAACCAATTTACGAACAAGATGAAGAAAGAAAGAAGACTTAAATTGAGAAAGTAGCCCACATAAAAATAGCAGGGTTGCACCAAAATAGCGGAATGTTAATTAGCTTCGTAAATCAACGACCAAAACAGTTGACCTTCAAGGTATTATTGAGATTTTCTTGAAGAACGAGTTAATATCCGTTTGCTAAATGGATTCGAAATAAGTGATACGGAGGAGTCGGATAGTAATGCGATAACTTTTACGGCACATTGGCGAATGCTATCGGAGAGAATCAGGGCCGTACCATAAATTAGTGGACTCAAAATGTTCATTGACTAATTAAAAAAAAAAAAAAAAAAAGGTAAAAGAGCCGGAAATGCTGAGATCTTTATGTTTGTTGGGCTTCTATGCTTTCAAATATTCTGAAACTTTCGCTAGTTCAAATGTTTGAGTCTAGGTGGCAGCACAAAACCTGCGATGTTTTCAAATATATGAAAATATATCTATTACATGTGAATTTATTTTATTAAAAAATCTTTATTTAATAAAGGGCATTCAGATTAATTAAATTTTTTTTTTTCAAATCAATAAAACCTATTTAATAAAATAAATACATCATTTTCAAATATGCGTTTGTACCAAATAACTGATGAGTGTCGGAAATGATAATTGTTGGTTGAGTAATTAAATATTGATAACCATTAATGAAAATAATTACCATTAGCTACGGCTAAAAAATTATTGTGATCATTATGTTCAGCCTGTAATTAGGAACTTATTTCATATTAAATTTATAATTTAATCTAATGGAAAATATTTGGGTTCCTTCTCAAAACAATATATAGAGATTACCGTAAATCTGCATCTTATTTCTTTCATACAATGAAGAAGGAAAGGAATAGAATTTAAAGGGGGGGGGGAGTTCCAGTTCCCTATCCAGCGAAATCACCGCATCATCCTCCTGAACCATATTTACGATTGTGCAATTGGCATTCTATTAAAACAACATTATGATAGCCCATAACGAATTAAATAATCTTTCTCATTGTTCTGTTAATTTGAAACTTCAACATACAAAAAAAAAAAAAAAAAGCATTTAGCACGAAATATTCTGATTTTTATTCGTCATTTTTGACAACATTCTTCGCCAGGAAGAAGGTGAGTTTCAGTGCAGTGGAGTTCAGTGTCGATAATGGAACTTAACAGCACGTTCGCCATGTGCAGTGGGAGGGTCTTGGCAGCACGGCACTCGAAACTGTTCAATCAATTCCCCGTGCATTGTAACAAGGTTCGGTAACCATTTTCCACCGTGCTACATATCACCCGATAATTTCACCTTCCTGGCGCCAGCTACGTCAATCCTAAACTTGCACAGCTCAGAGAGAAAGAAAGAGAGAGAGATTTCAATGTATCCATAACTTTCAGGCTTCTAGGCATCAATAATTAGCAGTATCAACGCTCGAATAATTCCGTTTTTCCGTCGACGGTAGGATCGAAGCTCACACACACATGCTTTCGTCCTGACCTCAAAATGTTTTACGACCGCCGCCGTACTCGGCAAGGTGACTTAAACAATGGAAAAACGTGCCTAAGTTCTCACGTAGCGATAAATTATCCTTCTCTCACTTTTGTGATTTTTACTTCTTCTTGCGCGAACTGTTTTTATACCCCCTCCCCTCCCCTTCCCGTTTCTCTTCTTGTTCTTCTTGCACTTTTCTTTTGTAGGCCCTCGTTTCAAGATGCAGATGCCGAAATGGGCACAGCGGACAGCGAGAAAGAAGCGAAGAAATGCGGGAATGGACGAAATGTTAGGCTTAATCATCTCTGTAGGGAGCTGACGAAGTACCTTGGTTACAAAAACCAAGCAGTGACGGCACAGTTGGGCGATTTCTACTCTGCTGGCCGACTTCAGGAATTTGTTGAAGATGGGAAAATAAGTTTTCTTTTATCCGTTTGATAAGAGCAGGACGAATGCTCACCCGCAAAAAAAAAAAAAAAAAAAAATCTTTCCATCCAAATGCCTGCAGTGGTTCTCTGAGTAATTACGAGTAAAGGAGAGAGAGAGAGAGAGAAGAAGAAAAAAATCAATGCCGTTCAAAAAAGAAGAGAAAAAAAAAAGACAACAGAAAAGTGGCTGAAGGCAAAGTCATTTGTCATTCTTATTGCAAAATAAGCTAAATGAATGGATGGCACATCAAAATTAAATGGCGGTTTCCAGACGCTCCGTGATTGTAATACAGATGAATGAATGCCATTCGCGGTCGCTGGACGTCCGTTTGGGGACAATTCTTACGAAACTTAGCCGTTTGATTTGGTTCGAGTCATCTACGACACGTGCATATGTACAAAAAAAAAAAAAAAAAGAAAGAAAGAAAGAAAGAAAAGGGAAATAAAATAATAAAAAAAAAAACAGAATAAAAAAGAATAGAAGAAAAAAAAGCAGACAAACTGGCACCTAAAAATTCACTGGACTTGGAAGTTTTGCAGGTGTGTGTTCCATCTCTCTCTCTCTCTCTCTCTCTGAATATCGCAAGAAATACACGTGTTGAATGGCGACGGAGCGAGTCCACCAAAGTCGAAATTGAAGCATAGAAAAACGGACTGCGACGAATCGCATAATGCAATAGGTCACCGATATCTTATTTACAGACGATGGGACACACGGAATAAAAATATTTGCTGCGTTCGCTTTCTTAAAGCAAACATCACCGAAATGGTCTTGGATGGGTCAAGTACGACGTATACCCTGGGAGGTGAATTCACGGAGCTGTAAGAACTCGCGTACCTAATCTGCTTGAGAGAATGCTGTTGTATATGTTTTGTTGCTTGCTTGTTTCCCCCTTTTCGGGCTGATGCTTCCCTTAAGCATTGAGCCTGCGAAACGTACTTCTAATTCTAATACTTCATGCGATTTGTTGTTGCAATAATACTGTTAAATAAATGCTATATTCGGTCTATATCTTAATTGTTGAGGGGGGGCATCTTTTTCGTGCCTTTAAATTTAGTAGCTCATACTCATTTATCTTGAGGTGGAAGATAAATTGAATCACGCGGCGTGAGACCGCCTCCCTACTTACTGGAGGCCTGAAGTGGCTTGAAGAAAAATTCCATGTTTGGTCTCGAGAGCAGGATTTCAGGATTATGTAAATAATATTAAAGATAGAAAAAAATAGCCCTCCCACGGTATTAATGAACTTTAGGTTTGCAGAAATCTTTTATGGGTGGAAGTCAAATAGAAAACAAATGTTATAAACAGATTTTTATATACTGTACATACATTATTCCTAAAAACAAAGTCATTGGTTAGGAAATGAGGTTAAAATACTATTTGTGACTATTCACACTCCCGTAATAGTCAATTGCATAAAAAACATAATAAAAAAATTAAAAAAAAAAACACGTAAACTTGGGATTCCTATTCGGAAAGATGCATCCACAGAAATCATTAAGGCCATTCCGTCTAACGCTTGTCCTCCCTCTATTAGCATTTTTATATACACTAATTTTAGAAGAAGAAGATACAGAAATTTTCGCGTATTTATGGCGTATTTTAATACTTTTGCTGGCATTAAGTTTACTTCAAGGCCCCCCCACACACACACACACTAAAAAGAAAAAAAAAACGCCAACTCGTAGGGATATGTTAAAACATTATTTTGCTGACTCCGATACTATGCTGACGTCACATGACTTACCTGTTTATCCGCATGGTGGCAGCCACCTACGTTTGCTTACTGGGGTGTGCATCAAGTAGCTTACGCGGCACGGCAGGAATATTATCGGCATGATAAATATTCCTGTTCGTATTACGGTCGTTTTAAACTGTTTTTCACAAGAGTCGTGCGAAAAAAAGCGATGATTCTGTGTTCCTTCGGTAAACCTCCCCCCTAATACATGACGTAATCGCTCATTGGTTGGCACAGCAACGCGAGCGGCGGGTATAACCAGAGAAGCATTTAAACCGATCAGGTACAAAATGCTTACGACAGGGAAGGCGAAAAAGCAAGCACAAACCTTAATACCATTCCAATGATTTATTTTCGCTTCTGTTTTTTTTTTTTTTTTTTTTTTTTTTTCTGTTTGACCGTCTGTGGCAACAAGTTTCAAACTCTCTGCGGTTGTTGTAATCCTGTTTGGGTTTAGTGTTTCTATGCGTGTAGTGGCGGATGTGTAGAGGTCGCTAGTGAATTCAAAAGTTTTAAACATATCCGAATTCAGCTGCAGATGTAAACGTTTTGTATTGGGAGAAACATTTGTGTATATGTTAAATATGGGTGCGTGTCGCTCTTCATTTTACAGTATGAGTCAAACCAAACGGTAGACGTTTCATTCGATGGTTGAAGGAACAAAGAAATTACAGATCTTGAAACCATTTAGTAGAGTTAGTTGGAATTACGGCCCAAACAAGTAAGATTATCACGCTAATGTATTATGTTTATTAATTACGTGTTTTTCTAACCTTTTTTTTGGGGGGGGGGGGAAATAGTAATTATTCAACAAAAACTATCTTTTGGCACAAATCCTGCATTAATTAATTACTCTTTTAATACTAGTTGAGATCGAACCGCTTTTCTCAACCCGTGGACAAACTGTCCAGACGATGGCAATTTTTTTAAAAAATAATTCATCCTTATAACTAATTTTGCGCATGCGTGTCATTTAAACAATGGTACTCTTCTCTATGGGAATAAAATAACGCTGCTCCCACGGGTGCATTGGCAAGTTGCCAGCTGTCAAAGTTGAGTTTCTTTGACATCCAGTTTTAACATAACCATTGGCTGTATCTCAGCTCCGTTCAATCATCCTATGGCACGGACCACCCCGATAGTACAACCAGGCGTGTTTAGTGAGCTATATAACGGGTGTTTGTACGTCGCTAATTAGTGGCGCTCATTAGTATTTGCCTATCGTTGTACCTAACTTCCGCATCTGCGCTGACCGATTAGTTGTCATTTTGTGTGTGTGTGTGTGTGTGTGTGTGTGTGTGTGTGGCGAGGGGAGAACTTGCTATGCAACATCATGCAGCGCCGGAATTAATTTCACATAACATAATTAATAAACTTTATTGTAATGTGTCCAGCCTTTGTTTTGTCGTAAATACATCGTGTTCTGAACATGCAATCCCAAAAAAACTGCGGAGACTTACAAGCCTCGTCACTCCTTTCAATCTCAAATCAGCTAAGTGAATAAATCCCTTATTAAATCACAATAAATAAATAAATAATAAACGTATTCTGTATGCGCCGAGTGGTTGGCGCATCCGCCTTGCGGGACTGCGGGTTCGAATCCCGACTTCGGTATGGATGTAATGGAATACGTAACTTGCTCCACCTTTGCATGAATTAGCGACATCGCATTTTTAAATAACGTGAGCTTTTCTTGGATTTGTTGGAAGACTGGGGATCTCTGGCACGAGATGAATGCTAGAGAACGCACAGAATAAACACACAACGTTAATGCTTGCCTTCATACATTCTTTAAAAGTAGTCCATTTGACAAAACATTCGCCGAAAAAGAAAAAGATAACGAAATAAAAACTAATTTTTTTATATTTTTTATTTATTTTTTTAAAAAGAAACAAACAAAAACCTGTTAGGCACAAAACGGTTTGTAACTCCAACCCGAAAAGCGTTTCCATACCAACTGTTGCCATGGTGACTCCTCACACACTTTCAGAATATGGCAGGTAACATTCGATCCCTAGAGTATGCTGTTATATTTGTCAACAGATATTTATAAAACTCGCAAAAGGCGTATAACAGTAGCTGTGCGAATTGCTTCCTTTTTTTTATATTATTGTTTATTTAATATTCTGCTAGTGTTTTGCATCTCATTGCAGTTAACCGAATGACGTTTAGAAAAAAAAAAAATCACTTTTTTTGGGTTAGTTTTCTTTTAGAGAAGTTTTATCAAATTCGTTTTAATCTTAATGATCAAACGAAAGAGAAATTTCCCACGAGAATAGAAAGAAAGTAGACTTCAAAAGAAGTTTAGATAAGATGTATTAAGCGAGTAAATGACAAAATATTTGAAGAGATTTTTATATCTTCTACTTTAAAAGAGATAGTTGATTAGCTGCTTGTTTTTAGGGAATAAGTTTCCAAGCAAAATTAAACTTCTAAACGCTGGATGTTTGTAGGGTCATGTTTACTCGCAACTTTATTATATTAACATACTTATGAAAAGATGGGGGGGGGGAGTTCGTAACAAAATTTAGTAAAAATAGAGAAATCTCTATAGAATGAATAATTTAGATGGCAAGATTTATCATTTTACTTCGTTTTCTACTTTTTTTTTTCTTTCTTTCCAAGCATAATTATTTGCTTTTTAATTTCAAGTTGAATGCGTTCGTTTCAGCCAAGTTTTTGGTTCGCTATTGAACCGAGTTTAAACATAATCTTAAGACAACATTCAGACTTGATGAAGTCAAGGAAGTCGTAACTATAACGAAATTAAAAAATTAAAAAAAAAAGAATGAAAAGAAGAAATGTGTCTTTATACGGAATGCGCTAGTAATACAATTACGAATAGATTACAGAATAAAAATAAATAAATAAAACTCCATCTCTAAAAAAAAAAAAATTAAAAAAAATGGCATCTGCATCGAAAAGATACACCAAATCAATTTCCGAATATTTTTCCTTTACCTTGAAATGAAGAGAGCGAAGGTCACAGTTTACGGTCATTTATACTGGTAAGACATCGCCTGCTGACCCACGGCTGTTCCCGTTTCGACAAATAGGTTAGTTATTTTCGCAAGAAGGCTTCGACTTCTGTCAGTCCGTTTGCTGGATGCACGTGCACCCCACTGCCACATGGTTCGCAGCTGTACCTTCGGCAGTATCTGATCCCCCCCCCCTTCGTGGGAGGTGGCAAAGGCCTTTCTGTTGCTTGACAGATGCTTGGCCTTTCTTGAATCCACGGAAGACTGGATCGACCGAAACGAAAAGTAACTTTCAGGAAGGAATTACAAGTTAGTCGGAGTAAAGTGAAGTAGGGGAGGGGGGGGATGCAATTTTTTTTTTTTTAAAGAATAAGTCTTTAATGATGTGATTGTAGAGAAGGAAATTTCTCGTATTAGAAGTGTGGTATTTTTGCTCTTCAAAGTCGTTTAAATCCGAAAGATAAAACGTATTCATCTTCGATGCATTCATTTCCTGGAAATGTTCATTCTCTTTCTCTTAATCTCTTATTTTTCGGAACGTATTTAACTAAATTTCCCCTTAGGGAGAAAGGCTTAATCCGTTCAGTTGAATATCCTACAGAAGTCGAAGCTTGAAACCATCTATTATGAGAGAACTGTAGAGCAGTAACACTGACGACTAATCTCATTTTACTAGAAGAATTTCGCTAGCTAATTTCTCGACTTTAAGACATTAATTCTCTACAAGAATTCTCGCATAATCTCCAAGTGTTTCTGTTGCCAAATGGGGTCGCATTTTTCTTTTCTTTTTTTTTTTTCCTTCTCCTCTCTACTAGATGGATAATAAAGCAACTCGGGTCATGTCCAACCGTACTTGTTACTCGTTGACTAAGTAGCGCTCCCCCAGAGCAATCTTGAAACTCGTAATCGAAGATTAAGCGTGCACTTTGTTAGCTTCTGTCGTTGGTCATTCATCTTTTGCCTCTCCAAAATGGCCGTCGCTGTCATTCGATGGGGCGGCCGTGATTACGAGCCTTTTGCTGCCGGCATCATTCACATCTAGCGACGATGGGCCACCTTGTTCTGCGGGGTCATTTTGTGAACTTAATGGTGACCGTGAGTAGGGACATTAGCCATTAAATCGAGGTCCGACTTTTCTACTTTTCTAAAAGTGCTACTCGATAGAAAAGCGCGTCGGTAGCATTACATACAGAAGCCATTAACTTTAAACTGCCCTCAATGAATTCCATTGCTCACAAGGTCGTGATCTGTGTGGCGATATACCATAAGGGTTGTTCGACTCAACACCACACACAGGGAGTTTTTATGCCAAGCAGTAAAAACACCGGGGAAAAAAAAAAAAAAAGTCACGTTATCGGCACTTGCCGAAATAAAACAACCAAGGAAAAGAGTAATTTATTCTCAAAAGGTTGCTGCGAGCGAGATTTAAAGGGAGAAGAAGAAAAAAAAAAAAGAAAGAAAGAAAAGAAAAACAAGTGACAGCCATTTTATTACCGGAGCTAAGGAGCAGGATTTTGCTGGGATGTACAGAATGACCTCAGCCATATAACGACCTCGCATTTTCATTAGTGCGCTCCTAGCATCATTTAGTTTAAATAAAAAGAAGAAAAAAAAACACTCTAGCATTGTTAGAGTCACGTGATCTAGTGCAGGCCATTGTTTGCGATATAGCTCGCGGTTTCGTTAAAAGGACTCTGGCATCATCTGTTAGGCGTTTGCACAGGCCATTGTTGAATAGCATGCGCTAAGATTTGGATGAATACGCACGTACACGCACGCGCGCGTGGTCATGTGATCGCTATTCTTGAACCGATTACCGAAGAGAAAATAATACTTGCTGAATTTTAACTTTCTTTTGTATCTTTATTAGTGCATGTTTTTTTTAAATGACTTTTAACGTTAAGTAGGAAAAGATTTTTTTTTTTTTTTACAAATATTTAAATTAACAAGAAAAGAAAACGACTGCTTGGTGCTCTAATTTTAATGTGCTTGAAATGATGATGACAAAAAAAAAAGAAAAAAAAATCTCTAATTTAGACGACACTGCAAACTGCACGTGCTAATCTACCATGCATATCCATCTTTAATAAAGCATGCACCGACAAGTAAGGTGTTATAATTGAGATATCGGCGGCTACTAGCCTAGCAAGCGTCTAGGTTGCTTACTTTTTTTTTTTTTTCGGTGCGTGTCAGAACAAATCATTTTGCCGCTTACCAAATGGAGCCGAGCTTTGCCTCTGGTCGCGTTGCCGACGCTGTTATGCGTTTCTGCTAGCAACATCTGTGTTTATGCACGAAACGGGTGCATTTTTTATGTACTCCATTTTTATGGTTTTCACCATCAAAATGATTCTGTTTTCTAAAGGAAATATTTTTTTTTCTCTCCTCACTTTGTGACAAATTATTCGTATCCTAACTTTTTTCCGCTTGATGGCGCTTATGTTCTCTTGTTCTGCAGATTTCAGCGACCGTGTTTAGTTTATTAATTATACCTATCTTCTCTAAAAACAATTCTAGTGAATAAGAATTCAAAACCAAGGACTGAATGAACTATAAGTAGTTTCAAAGGTCTTCTGGGAGTGCGTGCCAACGTTAATTACAAAGGTTAAAAGGAAAGAAAACGAAAGATAAATACATACTGCTTTGCGAAGTGGTCCTCTATCTTGGCTACGTCTCTCTCTGGCTCCCACAAAACTTAAATGGTCCAATTTTCATTCAAAAAATTCAATTACTGTCATCAGTTGAACCAATGGTGTAACAGAAGGGGACGAAACCGGGGAGAAATGACTATTAGTAGAGTCCTGCCAGTCTTCTTACATCCCAAGAAAAGACGGAGGATGGTTAACATACTTTCAATTACATCGCTCCTGTTGGTAAGAAACACGCCAGGTCACACGGCTATCAATCAAGGAAAGAACGAGAGAGAGAGAGAGAGAGAGAGAGAGAGAGAGAATGAAAAAAATCTTGCTGTCAAAACCAAAGTATGTGCACAAAGATTTAGGATGATGTGCTCCTTTTCTCCTCCCCTCACCGACACGCCGCCCTTGTGGTAGCCCGTCTGTCAGCAAAGCACTATTGATTTATGGGATTTCGGAGCTGCTGGTCTGTCGTGTAGGCTGACACCTCACTATCAATCTGCTCCCTCCCAAAGCTATCTTTAGAGCGTACAGTGACTGCCAGACCCAGCAAAACATGACACTTTCAGGAAATGATGTCGTACATTTCCAACCCCCGTCATCCCCACCCATCGCTTACTTTTTTTTTTTTTTTTTTTTGTGGCTGATACACTGCGGCGGTTTTCCGATCCACCCCTTGTCTATGAAAATGTCGTCACGCGGGTGGTCCATAAATAAACAGACTTAGGACGCAAACTTCCCCCTCCTTCCTTCTGTACTTCGCAAAGAAGCTGTGGGTTCAAGAAGCTTGAAAAAGGTGAGGGGGGAAGGGGGGGGGAGGATGCCATCACTGCCAACCAGAGCAGGGATGAAGTCTATCAGCTGAGTGTTACAAATACCTAAAAGCTTCGGATGGTCGTCAGACTAAACTAGCACTCCGTAGAGTTGCCAACGCGCGATCTGTCGACAAAGACACGTGACAACAAATGCGCCTCTTCTCGCTAAACAACACTTGGGTTGTTTCAGAGCCTTGAAAGCAGGCAGTGGTGTGTAGGAACTGTTGCTCGGCACTATTTCACGCATTTCTGTCTCCTGCCATGCATGGTCAGGTGATTACACTCACTTCCAAGACGTTTCCACACGCGTACTTCAAGTTAAGGAAAACTTTTTTTTTTTTTTTTTTGGGACTGTTTCGCGGGATAGGGTAACACATGCACACAGAGGATCCTCCAGACTCGACACTTTTTCCATATAAAATGAACGATCCGCATATTTCAGTAAATGCGAAGGATGGTCTATTCTATATACTAGGGCCCATCTATAAATTTAAAAAAAAAAAATAGATATTCCTCACTAGTTCCTGTTGTCTAGAAAAAGTGTTTTATATAATATAATACGCATTTAGCCTATTGTCACCAGTTTAACCCCTCCCCTTCACCTCAATTGTAATTTGTATACATGGACGTCTGCAGAAAATTTTCCGGGGGGGGGGGGGGGAAGCATGGAAACAAATAATTACATCAATACATTTTTTATTTAATTATTTAATTTTTTTTTTCACAAGTAGATCACGAGGGGAGGCAAGTGCCCGTTTGTCCCCCCCCCCCCCTCTGCGGACGTCTATGTTTGTATACGATCTCTTAGATGAATAAATTGTCTACTAACGCGCGCACAGATAATAATCCTAATAATAATACTTACCGCTTTTTTGACAGGAGAATCTCGACAGACGCAGCTCTAAGTATTTACTTCTTCAGACAGCAAACAATCCTGAAAGAAGGAAATAATTAATCATCGATTACTGCAAACGAATATCTAAGAATTCATTCAACGAAACAGACTTGAGTTAATTTGCAAAAGACACGAATGCAATCGAATCGAGTTGACCACAGTAATCGCCACATAAAAAAGCGTCCATCATATTCGCCTGTTTCTAGATGAGAAGCCTCATCAGTTGCAGGCACAAGCGGGATAGCTTGAGCAGAACGTTAACAGCATTCAGTTAGGTTGAGCTTTATTAAACGAATTATTTCAAATCAGGATTTTCTCGATTCATCGAAGAAATAACGAATAGTTGTTGTTCTTGGCTAAGTTAGTAATCAACGGTGGTTTGTCACGTGATACTTTCGTCTCTGGGTTAGCATCAACACCCGATTCTGTCAGTATTTCTCTTGTGATTCAAGAAGCGAGTTTAAAATAACCGACAGGGATATTTAGTTAATTACTTAAATTCATCTAAACATACCCATTAGCTTATCAATCCAATAAGGTAACGGATAGGGTTAGATGGACCATTCGGGACACAAATACAGAGGATCAAAAAAAAGAAGGCCAGCTAACCATTTGCTATTTTATCATCCCCAGAACTGAAATGTTTCCTTCGAATTGTTCTGCTTCCTCCTGGAGAAGAAGAAACTCCCAAATTCCTATCCCCTTTGTTTCCCCGTGCACCATTGGAACTCAATACCCCTCAACCGTCAAGAGTTCACATCACGTGCTACGATCACAAAAGTTCTTCGAAGAGTGAAAACGGTACGAAATGATGAGGGTCAAACGTGCAAAATGTCCCGAGATTCTATCTTACGGTGGGGGTCATCGTAGGGCTCAGCTTCGGACAAACGCAATGGAAGAGTTATTCAGGAACAGCATCGCGCGTTCTTTGTATAAAGGTTACTTTACTTTCTTTCCCCCCTCCCCTTTCTACCCCCCAATCTCTTTCCCGTCTCGTGCCTCAGCCACTTACCGTCAGTGTACTGCTAAGTTGATAACCGTACGGCGATCTAGTAGGGACGAGAGAGAGAAAAGCGCGCGATAAAAGGGCTACGAAACGAAAAGATAACAACCACACACCTCAAAGCTCAAATGTAATCAAGTAACGCGGTTTGCAGACCCTCTCCCCCCTCACCCCACCCGCTTCCTCAGTTCTTTATATGAATGCGACAAACGTATCTGATACGAACGAGGCGAAGGAAATAAAAGAGGGGAAAGAGAGAGAGAAGAGAAGAGAAGAGAAACAGAGCACTTTGGCGAGGTAGTGTGAGATTTTTGACACTTCCCCGAACGCAGCATTGCTGATGGTAATCTGTTTCTCGGAGGATAGAAAAGGTGCGAGACCCTAATCATAGAAGACTTAGAGTGCGAAAAGACGGACACACACACACTTTGATATGCATGGTTGGAGATAAGATCCTCGCACGACTGACTGCAACTTTAATGACAGGTTGGCTAGCAAAGGAACAAGAGAACACGATATTCTCGTCATCCCCCTCATATCTACCACTTCCGAGATGAATCCCAAACACTGTAATTAAAGGGTGCCTGCTTCAGACTCTTATTATCGCTTCTAAGTCTTAGTTAAAAAAAAAAAAAAAAAAAAAATAGAAAAAGTCGTATCCCAGATGATGCCCCCCCCCACTTTTTCTCCGAGTCCCAGAACCTTTACTTTTTGCATCCTTAGACAGTTGTTGAGTCGAACGGATGTTTTTTTTTTTCGATCTTATATACGGGGGACGTTTACCACCCCTTTTCTTCCACCTAATTATTCTTCCACTGATCTTTATCGGACAATTCTTCCCATAAGGTTCGAATTACTTAAATCCAAGAGCTCATACTATCTCTCTATCTTCTTATTTCCTCTTTTTCTTGATAGTGGTGCAGCCATCTTCGAAGAAGTCTGACTTATTTGAGTCCATCCACGTTTTGTGCTCTTTGTGTAAGGGAAGCGTCAGATATAATCACTGTTTGACTGATACAAGCTGATCTTTGCATCTTCGTTCTTTCTCTCGGAGTTGCAAGGGAAGAGTACATTATTTATGGAGCGACTTCTTATTTCATTTTCTTTACAAGCCGGCTTCCAGACGTGACCTTCCTATCGGGACTGTTTTGCTCCTTCCCGGTAATGCAACAGCGATGTAGTTTTATGACTTCAGAAGAGAAAGAAGGATGAAAATTGCAGACAGTATCCTTTTGGGCGCACTTTGGCACAAAGAAAAATTGTCAGAGAGAAAGAAAGAGAGAGGTTTTTTTTTTCTTTTCTGGCGTTACGCAAGTCTTATATAGACTACAGATTTGCGAGTTGAAATCAGTTACGATTACACTCGATCCTACACTGCATCATTCGAAATAAGATGTATGCGTACGCGATGTCAACCTTTAAGATACTGAACAAAATTTACAGGACCCTTGATGGTTCGCCTGCGAACACCATAAAATGTTGATAACAAAATTCCTGTAACTTTTTTTTTTTTTTTAGCTACGAATATCCTCTCTATTTGAAATTGCTATGCCGGACCTCACACGTACTCCGCATGCCACTCATTGTGTCCTTTGTTCATTATTTGAAGCCCAGTTAATGTAATAAGCGAGTCTTTGTTTGAAAATGAAAGGAAAGAGAGAGAGAACGCCGTAATTGAAATGCACTTAAACCATCACCCAAGTGACGAACTTTAATTTTTTTTTTTTATGCACACACACACACGCGCGCGCGCCTAAAGCTTTTAGCAAAAGATTTCATTTCGCTAATGAATACCACCCCCGCTAGAAATGTCGAACATCAAGAGTTGAAGGGAGAAAGAGAGAGAGAGGGGGGAGTAGGGGGAAAGATCACTGTCAGGGCTTATAAGCGCCCTCCCAGTTCCGCTGATCGGTACTCCCTACAAGGAGAGCTAACTATGGGTCAATGCAGAGAAAGACCTTTGATAAAAGCCTGGCATCTGCGATGCTGTTCACTTGTGGCAGATGGTCTAAGGGGGAACTATCCCTAGCGCGAGCTGGCATTGTCATTTTTCTCAATGTGACGACTCAGTTATTACTCATATAAATGTTGTCAGCCGAGACCGTTGGGATCATCAGTGTTTCTCCGTACACACATAACAGTACTAAAAGATGCCTTTCGTAGGTTTGCACGCCCTCTACTGTCAAAAAAATTCAATTCATGAGCTAACCTGAGAGTCCATTGAGACCTTATATACAAATACTAATCGGAATTAGCATATACTTTACACCGAGAGTTTCTCGTATAACTTAGCCAGATTTGGCGTAAATTTCACACTGAATTAACTGCAAAAAAAAAACACAAACTACATCTCCGGAAAGTCTCCTTAGACATCAGAGCATAGTTAAGGAATCGTTAAGGGGGGAAAAAATCTGGAAAGGAAAATGCCAAGGGTCAAATGACAGCCACTCACAAATCTCGCGTTTCCTCTTAATATCGGAACTTTGAAAGCACTTTAGTTTTATGGCTTTAGAGAGAAACTCGTGTTTATTTTTTTAATAAAAAAAATAAAAAACACGGTCCTTACCTACATAATCTCCTTAAAATTATAGTACAGCTTCGGTGCTCGATTATTACTCAAAGAGACAAAATCAATAAAGGACATATTTCACAGTTGATGCGACTCTTTCACTGGTTTCAATGACTACTGTACGCATAGGAATTTGTTAAAAGATTATATAAATGTTTAATACAATAAAAGCAAAGTTACATGATATCTCTCGCATTGCATTGTTTGAAAGTGTAATTTAGGTAAAGTGAGAATAGGAATTATAGCATCACGTATTTTACTCTTAGGTATCATCGAGAACGGCGTGAGTAATGGACTACGTGATGGTATTGCAAGAGTCCATTTAGAGTAAATAAAAAAAAATCAATACAAAGTAATAATTGCTTTTGTAAAAGATAAATAAATGAAGCTCAAGTAGAAAACAATTGTTTAATCAAATGTACACACTTTCTATTGCAGAAATACACAAGCAAAAAAAAAAAATAAATAAATAAAGCGAAGTTATCATTGTCATGACAACAACTTTGTTAACATTCAAAGTTTACATTCATTGTTACTTTCAGAACACTGATTGGTCTGAAACATTTTGAGTCATCACATGCTTTGAAATGAACAAATCTTAACGTTAACAAAAAGTAGTTGTCATGGCAATCATAACTTCGTTATGATTGCCATACAACAATTTGATTCAAATTAACTTTATGCCAACAATGAAAAGAAAAAAAATCGTTCATTTTACGTGTGAAAAACGAATGGCAAAACAGGGGTTTCATGCATAGAACTCAGCGCACATTTCGAAGTCAGGTATACCACTGTGTATTAAAAAATAAACGATCAAATTGGATAGATTAAGATCTCTCAAAACCAACACTGCTCAGAGGCTAAGGGAGCACGGAGTAGTTGACATGTGTCTGAGTAGGATATAACTTTCGCAGACAACTTTATAATCCTCAAACCCAGACTTCTTCGGCAAGCAACACTAACACAACCACCCACACCGTTAAGAACGAACCGTGAAATTATGTAGCGCTTGGAGCCCATGAAAAGACTGGAAGAGGGAGCGAAGAAAATGGGGGGATGAAATAGGCGGTGTCTGCAGAAGCTCGATAAGGTGACCTCGTCGCTTCTGCGAAGGTTGGAGCGGTTCAGTGTTGCTACGTATCTTGACAAGCGGCCGGAGATGAAGCTAGTAATTTAGATGGAAACGTTGCTAAATCCCCTCCAAGGGTGGAAAGGGCAAAGAGATGAACTGAATCTCTTCGGATCAAAGGACCGTGCGGGTATCACGCATGAGCACGCAGATACTCAGTCGGAGTCAAAACGGACACCAACTGCAATACAAAGGGACCAAACATTCACCTCCGGGACGGACTAACACTTTAAATGATTGTTCTTTATTCTCCAGCACACTTGATTGGCGTCTTACCAAATGTTAACGTAATCCAAGAACTACACTTTGCCCACGGTAGGATTATGCCCCGGTAATCTCTTTCCTACGGACGTAATTCATATATGGAGCGTCAACCATTACAATCACAGCTTAGTTACATTTTCTTTAGCAAGTTCGTGTTTTTATTTTTCAATAAGTGTTGCCTGGATCACCGTAAAATTAGGAAACATGCGATACGGAAAAAGGTATTGTTCTGTCCGAGATCCTTGTTGTCAACGCTGTTATCATTTCGTTAATATGGCAAGTAAGAATTTGAGGTTTTAATATTTTGTAAGAACGCAATATCTGGTTTTTCACTAGCGGTTACCATGGCAACCTGCAGAAGATGGTAATTGAAGCTTTACAATCAGTTTTTAAGGAGGACTGTTCTTCTTAGTCTGTTTTTCTCCTAAACTCAGTTAAGGGTTACCAAACATATCGCAATCGTTCCTTTACAGTTGGTGACTAATAGTATCGTAACCTTTGACCTCCCACCCCCATCCCAAGATATTGTAAGGTTTCTCTTACTTGGAGCAAAACGCTATTTCATGTCGGATAGAAGGAAGAGAGTGAAATTCTCTCTTTCATTACAAATAATAAAATAATGTATTCGCAATATCTGATTTTTCACTAGTACTAGCGGTTACCATGACAACCTGCAGTAGATGGTAATTGGTAGGCATTGGATAATGATTTTGCAGGAGGTTGTTAAGCAGCAGGTAATGAATCAAGGTATTCGCCTTCTTTCTTATGTCTTAACATTGTAATTAGATGAAGCTCAAGTCGGTGAAATAACATTATTGTGATGTTGTAACGAAGAAATTTAGTTATCAAAATGCACGCTAATAAAGAACGTTGAAAAGCTTCTTGTTTGAACGGGGGGGGGGGATAAGATAGAAAAGCACTCTCTTGCCTTGTTTCCCCTTTTCTTATACAGTAAATGGGGGATCGGTTTTCCTAACGCAAAGCACGAATCATAGACTACGACGACTTATTTGAAGAGGCTGACGTGATTGGGGTTGATATCTGTTCTGTATGCACCTTGAGAATATTCTCTACTTGCAAGTAAACATCCATTAATAAGATTTTCGTTGGAATCTTAATGCGTTGTTGACATTGGACGATACGCAAGGATGAGAAATGTTCGAAAAGTATTGAGGTGGCAATAATAAGAACTTCATTTCTATCTCCGGTTCGTATTTTGTGTCCCGAAGGTGACGGAACAAGAGGATTAATGTATTCGGATGGAGAATGTGAATCCTGATGCGAATGGTAATCAGTGAGGACTATTGATTGTACAACTGAGGTGTGGATTATGTGAAGAATAACAGCAGCAAACGAAGTCAATCAAAGTCTTTAAAGTTCCTGATGCATTCGCGAGAGTTGCCGTAACTCCAACCTTGGCCACCAGATGGCGACTCTGAAAGTACTGCGATTTCATAAATCGAAATCTGTAATTGCTGGCCAGTCAACACCTGTGGATGCCGCAATCATCTGATTTTACAGCATCCACCTAAAATTTCCAAGTTGTAATCGCTCCAAACAATCCAACTCAACGATAGGATGAAGCAATTCAATTTTTATACTGCAGATAGAGTTATTATGATATTATTTGATGAATTCCCCCTTAACACGTTAGCAATCATTTGCATCCTTAAAAGCTCTGTGACGCTAAAAACCAAAAGGCGACCACTGAGTGGCACGCTAGGACGGGACAGCCAAAGAAAATTAACTGGTAGACCTTGGCAATGCATTTCTGGTGGAGCGAGACGAAGCTCCTCCTTGTTACTACCGTCAAATGACTAATTTTGTCGGTGGAAGGCTTTCTGATTGGTGGATTAGCTGTGGTGTATCCGTACAATGACGCCAAGTTGTTTGTGTCCACTGATGCTAGCCAATCTTGATGAATCAGTCTAACTATTGACTTTTACTTGTAAGATTGAATAAGATTCATTTCGAAGGATTTTTTTAAAAAAAATAAATGTTTCCACATGTCAACATCATTTGAGATAACTCTTTAAATGAGGGTCTTAACATTGTCGAATGTTCAATTTCCATATCCTACCCATTGGATTTCTATTTCCACTTTCTTCTTTTTATCCATTGCTCCCGCTACATCTAAACAGTTCGTTCCAGCGAAGGCTTTCATCATTTTCAAGTGTCAACAATGCCATCACTTGAAATGCAAAAAGTGTGAACGTGGCACGCCTCGCACGTTCCCCTCTGCATTTGATGTCATTTTCAAATAGGACAATGCAGGTCTAAGGCGCGTGAACGTGGTAAGCCAAGCCACCTATAGTATACCTCGCGAAACAGTAAGCACGTGATGTATCAACAGAAATGGACCTATTTGTACTCGTTTTTCAACGTCAATATGTCAAAAGAGTTTATTTTTCTTTTCTTTTTTTCCCCTTTTTTTTTTTTATTATGACTGCTCTTTACATCGAAGAGAAAAGAAAAAGTCGAACACGCATCCAATGAAATTTGTTCTTTCTATCGTGTCACATTAGAAAGAAAAGGGGAAAAAAAATGCTAGCAATTCTCTGCCGACTAGGGAAATACAACATAACTTCTTCCAATGAGAGTGATATTTCCCTGCCAGATGTAATTTTATCATTTGAAAGAGGAAATAGCTTGGACGGTAATTTATCCAGCCTATTCTGAGCTGGAGGAATGCGATAAGGAGAGAAGAGATTCGGTGGCAGCAATAGACCCGATGACAGCTTCAGAAGATGCCAGAACTACCAAATCAATACTGACAACCCATTATTACTACTAGTGAATCCACGTGGTTTCGGCACGTGAGATTATCGCTTACTCTCCCGCAGATGACTACATAATGGAGGGACACAGTCTGGGTTAGGTACGGACTGGGGGGAGGGGGGGGGGAGAGAAACGCAACTCGGGCGCAGATCAGTGTCACATTACGGCATTATTCGGTGTCATCCGCCTGGCTCGCGCTAACATATCGAAGTTCACTGAAAGCAAATGCACATGTAAATGAAGTCATCAATAGCATCGCGACGGACGCTCACTAGAGCGGGTGGAGGCGTAGACCGGGGTGGGGAGGAAGAGAGGAGAGACTCGGTGCAGACGGCCTGCTTCCATTTTCGTAACTCGATTCGAATGGGTCGAAACTCGTCTCCCCCCCCCCCCGGTTCGTCGCACGCGCGATTCTGCTAAATCAAGTCCCCGAAACGGGCGCGTTAATTCGTTCTCTAACTTATCCCCCCCATACCCCCCCCCCTCTTTCGATGATATTATTCTTCGGTCTTTTCTTTCGAAGGTTCTAACCGAGCGTAGAAGATGTGGGATGCGAGTGATCAATTTTCGGACGATTTGTGCCATAACCTATCTTGGGTGCGGGGAAAATGTCGCTCTTATCTGTTCGGCATGTAGGTGGCGTCCTAAAAGACTTCATGCGGTGGCGAAGCTCCTTTTGTGAGCCGCCGAGATTTACATGGCTGTATCGCACTGCTCGCCGGCATTCATCGCGCGCCTAATGAATTGCTTTATTCCAGTGAACGGCACTCCTAATTACTTCTCGTGATCCGGTGGCGGAGCACAAATGGAGTTCGTTTGACAAGCGAAAGGACCAGAACTCGAATGACGACAGGTCTGGAGGGAGGGGTTTCTGTTTTCCGAAAAAATTATCGTTTATTGATATTTGAGCCCTCACGGAATATTAGGGGATGTAGCGATTGTAATAGTTTTTTTTTTAATTTAATTTTTTTTATTTTTTAGAGTATGATGAAAAACCGAGTTTTCACTCACTGCTCACCTCCTTTACCAATCGCCATTACAATCTTGTCGGCAGTGGCGTAGCTGGGTAGGTGGGGGGGAGGTCGCCCTGGGCTGCACTTTTCACGTGAGACGCAAATTTTATTTTTCGATTCTTTATGTTCACTTAGTAGTTTTTATTACTTAATTAATAATTAGTTTCTTAACAACTATACTTACAACTAAAATAAACAGTGTTTTAATTTATTTCCCCATACGTCATTTTGACTTTTGGTAATATTTTTGGTGTGTATTGAGAGGGGCGGCAAAAGCTCTAGCTACGCCACTGTGTCGACGGGTGTCTAATCCTTCTCAGTTTATCCATACAACGAATTTCAATATCATCCTGCACACAAATGAAAAATAAAATAAAAATCTCCTAAACAAGCATAAAATTAATCCGGGGCCTAAGAATCCATCATAATTCTCCCAACTTGAATGGCCTCGAAACCTTTAAAGATTCTGCTCGTTCGCCTCGCAACCTACTCTCCATATCTAACTCTAGAATCTTCATGCGAATGATAAAGTTCACGTGAAAATCTCTGCACATCAAATTTCATTTAACACGAGGACGTATCAAGTCCTGTTAACCCCACCGATACTCTTTACAGCAGCAGATTGGTGCTATATCGGCGACTTAAGAAAATGACAACTCCTTAAGAAAACGACCAATTTCATCTCACTACGGTTCTTTTAGGGGAAGGTATGCCAAGGAATGCGTTTGCATTCCGCCACTACCAAGAACGCTTTAAAGAACTAAAAGAACGCCTTCGCTAAATGTGGATCTATTACGAAGGATCTTGAGAGAGAGAGAGAAGGGTGCGTAAAGAGTCCCTGAAATGTGAAATGTTCGGAACAAAGATTCGGTACTTCACCCTGCGAAATGGTCGCGATAGTTCACAATCGCTAAAAGAGCTTTAAAGATCAACCATTGCAAGCTGGTCAAGTCTTTATGCAACTCCCTCTAATATGGGCTGTTTACGTCAGTGCTTCTCAAACTCATGGATGCCAAGGCCCCGTTTGAAAAAATTAAAATATTTCACGGCGCCCATCGAAAAAAAAAATCGTAATATAGACATTGTTATAATATTTATTGTATTTATATTCAATATTTTACATTTGTAATCTTTGTGTTTCTTATCAATACCTTTGAAATGAAACTTATACGAATAAGCGTATATTTACTAATATTCATTAAGCGCCGAAATACGCAGGAAGCAAAATTTGTGAACCAACACCAATGTTTTTTTTTCCATTAAAATATAAAAATTAACAAAAAAGAAATAATAAAATTTAATACGTTTCTTTTAAGATAAAAAAAAATCTACTTAGTAGTATTAAAATATTTTTAATTTGTTTTCATTATTTCACGGCTTCCCTAAACAAAATTTACGCTCCCCCCCAAGGAGGCGGCGGTCCACAGTTTGGGAAGCGCTGGTTTACATCATGATTATAATAGTTCACGACTTAAGGTTATAATAGTTTATTGCTTTAAAATTAATACAAAGGAGTATTAATGCACTGTATACAGTACATAAGTTCAAAACAGCTCCAATTGCAATGGCTGCAATGACAAATGACGTCAGTATACAAGATTATTACTACACCATCTTAAATTCCTCAGATCATCTCCATATGTTTTCTTTGGCCTCAAAAACATCCATGTAAACAATAACATCGCAGTGCGCCCACAAGAGAACACACACACACACACACACACACGCACAGAGAGAGAGAGAGAGAGAAAGCAGTTACGCCACTGCTTGATACCGAGTAACTAGAAACCATAATGGATACTGAGAAGAACAAAACAAAACATAAAAAAATAATAAAAACGTTTCCCTACCTTATAAACAAAACAGTCCCAAGATTCCGGTTATTTCTTCCAGTCTTTGCCAAACCCGATAGAGACTCTTATCAAACTTTATAATTAGCCATCTTAAGAAACACACAAAAAAAAAAAAAAAAAAAATGCAACCCAAAAAATTAATCGCCAAGTGTTGGAGAAGGAAGGGTCGCAATTACGAGTGGCAGAAACAGAGTTCAAGCGAGGAGGGTTGCTGTGCACTTCGTCTTAATTTAGTTACCGCACAGTCCGCATCGATAAATAATTAGCAGCGTCTGTTTTTTAGTAATTAATCGGAGTTCTGGTGGGGTTTTTTTCTCCCCTTTCTGGTTGCGCACAATTGTATCGTAAACAGTGGCGTAAATTAGCGGTTCCTATCCGAAAGTTTAATTCGAGTAAGAAGCATTAGGTGGCCAGAGAAATTCCGCTCAACTACTCGTAATCATTGCACGTACACTCAAGTGTGCATGCCTTCGCCGTTGAAACAATGCCTTAGAGAGAAAATGTGCCCGATGATCTCTAGACTCCTTCAAGCCCACGAAGTCGACCAAAGTACGATGAACAGATAACATTGGACTTCCAGTGAACATTGATCAAAATACAGACGTGGTTTAAATATTTTTAAATATTCGTAATGTCGAGTTAGTTTTTTAAAATGTTTTTATTCATCCTCAACGAATGGATAACCAATATTTTTGTTCTATTTTTAATAAACAAATATGGAGTCTTTAAATACTAAATATTTACGTTCTTAAGAAGAATTTCAATTTTTTTATACAATTATTCAAACGTTATCTAATTCTACTCTACACCCAAATAATTTTGACTTATTTACGACCTAATTGATATAAATGTGTGGAAACAAGTATCTGATCTTTTCAAAGCAATATTAAAAATTTAGTAGCCATCCATGAATTGGATTCACCATCCATATGAGAAACCATTGCTATCGGCTGAATTCCTTAATGTAAAACAGACCGAAAATGGCAGTGGAAATCATGTGGAGATGATTTTCTTTTTTTTTAAAAGCCTGTAATCAGTAAGTTGGTTTTAACTCATTTTACTGCTTTCCAGCCTACAACAAACCTATTTTGGACTGTACGGCCTCAGTGGAGGCTGTACAGTGACTCCTGTACGTCATAGGGTTTCGGGATCGAAGGCTTCTAGAAGAAGTGGCAGGGTTGCAGGTGGCCTTTCAGCACAGTAAGACAGTCACAAACATCCATGTCCACAGTTGGATTCGAACTCGCCGCTGTAATGTCTCCTGAAATACGCGGACCGAAGGTTCTCGATAGATGAAGACTTAAAGGAATCGGCACCTAAGAAGCTAAAATTGAATCACTCCACTGAACTTGGTCATTACGAGGTTTAGCAAATGAAACCATCGGATCTAACAATCAACAAAAAGCTCCCGATGAAGCGAATTTAGTATTCGTTTTTTATTTGAGATTCAAGAATTATTCGAAGTGTTCTCCTGACAGACTGGATAAACAATGTCTGCCTTCCCTACGCTTGTAGAAAAGAAAAAAAAGGAGGTTGAGGAAAGCGACAACGTTACTAAACCCACGGGGAAAGAGGGCACTCTCCGAGGAGTTCACTCCGATTTGAAATAATCCTCCTTATCCATGTTGGGAATCGCTCCAAGAAACTGTTAACTTGTTGCGTGTTAAATTGCTCCGCCCCCTGACGGCAGCTGCAGCCAAGTACTGACTTTCTCTTGGCGAGGGATGAAAACTTTTCTCTGAACACCAGGGACCGATATCGATTAGTATCTGTGCACTGCTTATCTTTTTTTAACATAGGTATGCGTGTGGGCGCGCTCCCACTAAATGCAAACATTTTAAAGAGATTGATCAGTTTTCTATTACAAGTAAAGATGCCCTGCTGAGTAATGGGACCGTAACACTGTACCCGCTTTGTTCTTCTGATTGCAATGCTGATGGTTCGCTCGTGTAAGAGACTCTTCGATCACGTGGGCAGTGAGCCAATTTTGCAGATATCATCTGCTTCTCCAAAGACTTATTGAACGTAACTGTGGTTAGCCATTACTTCGGTTGTATTTCAACAAAATCGTTAAAAGAAAAACCGAACCAAGCTTTTATTTTGATACTAACGAGATATCAACGTCATAACCCCCCCCCCCCCTACTGACAAACCCCCAAGTATCAAATGGCCAAACTCATTTTGTATTCATTTATATTACGACTTTACACCAACGGTAATGCATTTCGTTCCTAGGAGACCGTGGCGACCTCTATGTTCATTTGTTTAAACTTCTTCACACAAATGAAGCACTGCTGTTCGCGTCATGGAGATATTCCCTGCAGACCAGTGGGAGGGAAGTAATTCCCTAGTGGGCCATTTACTCTTGTGCTTCGAAGTCTTCAGCGTCGTGTCGAACGTCGTATCTATGTGCATGGGTATTTACTCTGACGCTACGGGGGAATAAGAGGGGGGAACGAATAGGGCAAGAATTAGCGGTCAGAAAGGTGGCGACGAACGAACGATCGGTCGAGTCACGTGATATGGCTGAGTCCATAAAGGAACCAGAATGACTACCGGAAAATTACAGGTTGGGGTGTGCGTCTGTGTGTGAAGTTATTCTTATCGAACCCTGGCGCCGACCTCTTCCCCCCCCCTCCTCCCCGAACCTTTGCTTGTTCCCTCTCAATATCAGCCTTCAATTAACGGTGTGAGAAACATTCGAGTGGTAGAGTCTCGGTCTCCGCCCTCTTTCGCCAACCCCCTTCGAACGGCGTTCTTTGTGGCAGAGTGTTCTATAGAACTGGACCGATACAAGCTGAATTGCAGAAAATTAATCTACGGCCCCTCTTTAATAGAACTTGCAGAAGAAAGCGAAAGTGGTGGAAGGAGGGGAAAATGCAAGAGAGAGAGAGAGGGCTTTGTTAGTCCAAAACGAAACTGCGCAGAGAATCATTTAGCAAACAGGTGGTAACTTTCCAGTTTGGGTAATTATTCATTTTGAATTTATGAGCTACAAATACAAAGCCAGCCAAAGAACACATCAAATTTATCAACATAATACCATCATCTAATAACCATAGATATTTTGGTGAAGTAGTCGGAAGCTCACATTCGTTGTAAAAATGTCCACATGAATCTCATCTATGATGTATGCCTATTTTAATTCTCTACAGAAAAAAAAAAAACGAAGAAATAATGAATCACCTAAGTTGCTTTCCACACACGCACACTCCCCAACTTCTTCGAGATAATTTTAGCATCTCTAACAAGCCGAGATTTTCTTCGTAATTTACTTTCAATGCACTTCCTCGCATTCAGTTTATGACATTAATGACTTAGTCACACTCCAAACCGACATTATTTAGAACTGTGACGTCCAGGGTTGGGGAATAAAATCAAACGATCAGCGTGTCAAGTCCAATTTGCCCACTGCTAAGTCTAAATGAAATATGATGAAGCTAGTATTAGGGAGCTTAAGGTAAATGACTTGCATCGCCACCGCTTCGGAGATCGTTACAGACAACGGATGAAATACAACATTATGAGCGGCAAATAGCGGAGGATAAAACACTAATCTTTGGGCTATAACAAAGAGAGGATGCACGAAGAAGAGAAAATTAAACTGTAAACGGAGAATAATTTACAATAAATTCGTTTGAGAAGTTCAATTATGTCGGTGTCTGCCCATAATTACGTTTCAGAGAAACTTAGGCGCGTTATTTTATTTTTTTTTTCTTTCTCCGCTTTCAACATTGCTTAATCTTGAAAGCTCAGCAAGAGAACTTATTAGCTATACACTCGTAGATGTTTTTTTTACCTAGTGACAAAATCCGGAGACCCCAGAGATAATTCTCGTAGCAATTTCATCGTTCTGAGCACTGAAGTATTATTGAATAGACGCTTATGTAGCTGAACTTATTAGCTGCAGCTGCTGGAGATGCTTTTTCCTTAACAAAAGTAAAAATCCGGAGAACCCGGAGATCATTTTTCTCAGTAGTTTTACAGCTTCTTCCGAAAACATTTCGCTATTCTGTTTTTTTCTTTCTTTTTTTTGTTATCGTTCCGAAAATTTATCTATCGTCCTTCCCCCCCCCCCCCCCTCCACTGTAACGACAACTTGTCCCCTTCCATTTGCACCCACGCAGTAGTACAATAACAATCGCATTAGTGATAGCAAGCACGTAGCGGTCGAGTCCGAGTATAAAGTGAAGTCAGTTCTACGATGAAATTACCTTTGCTCTGATAGGGTAATAAAGTCAATGTTTTGAGCAAAGGTGGTGCATAACTCCGTAGTTGTTTAGATACGGTCGTGACTTGTCTTTCAAGAAGGGGTTACTCAGATTTAGGAATCGGCATAAAATTGTGCGGCCTTGCACGAAACCCAATCCATTGGTAGAAGCGAGTGTACGATTAATGGAACAGTAAATTAAATTAATATCAGGAAGGAAGTGTAATATTAAATTACCTTGCAAAAGTGCACCCATAACTCCGAATATGTCACGTATTTATGTGCCATTACTATAGAACCCGCGCGCATTGGAAAATATTGTTGGATTTGGGGAACGATAATGGGAGGTCATTTATCTCCGTTTTAAGATACCTTTGGATTGTGCTTGATCAACTTTGGTTCTCTCCCAAGTAAACCCTATGGAGCGTAGGTAAATCTACTTGGTGCTCAATGTAGCATCGTTCCAAACACAACGAAGTTAAAGCTATTGAATAGGGAAGTCGCGATTTATTGTGTAGAATAACACGTAGGTTAATGTTTTATATGCGTCAGTTGATAAGAAGTAATAAGTATCTTTTGAAGCGAAAAACAGTCGATTTCTTTCTGCTATAATAGTCTACCACCCAAATGCTCTCGCGAGTTCAATTATGTATGACCGCGAGACTGTGTGCAGCTACTGAAATCTACATACACACACACGCGCACAATTACAGGGAAAGTGCTAGACCAATATGTTAATCTGTTTACGCCTGACTTTCTCACACTTCCATTCTCGAGCTAAGCACGCAACTCACAACAATAATCAGGTTTGCCAACCGCGTTTCTTTACAGCTACTGGTAAACGTCAGAGAGAGAGAGAACAAAAAAGGCTGTCATGTGCTGATTGTAATTAGTAAGTTATCTTTACCAATATGAAAATGGAGTTCTGAGATAAAGCAGGAACTGAAGTCAAGTAATGCAGTTGTGGGTTCGGGAGTGTTGTAGTCATAAAAAAAAAAAAAAAAAAAAAAAGCTTAGGAAATAAAGGACGGAACACAATGAATGAAAAACAGTTTTTTGGGATAATACTGCGTGAAAAATAACATAATAAACCTCGCATTTCTATTTAATTAAGCAATTAGTAATATTCTTAGAACAACAATTACAGCAAAAGCAACGCATCATTTATGGATATAAATTAGGGGGGGGGGGGAAACAGAAGCTGATCACGCTAATTTCACTCGTCCATGAGCCTAATATCGACTCTGCACTTCCAACAGGAATGAAATTTCTCTGTTTGCAGACAAAATTCCAAAGTTTATTTCCACGATACGTTAAGTCTAATAGTCGTTCATTGGCCAAAGTTCAAAGTTAAAGTGTGAGTAAGGTTGGTCCAAAGAATAGTTTATTAATACAACGAATAAAAACACCGCGGAAAGGCAGTAAAGAGCACGAATCGTAATCGTCTCGCATTACATTTACCCTTCTATGGCTAGGATGGATCGAGTTTCTTGTCAGGTGTCTTGGCAAGGGTGTTTACGTTCAAATGAATTGAGTACGCATTTGTTAACGGTCTATAAATTTCGTTATGTGCTTTTCCCGATATTTTGAAGTAGCTGATACTAATAGAGTAATATAGTTAATTTATTTTTCATTTTTATGCTTCCCAGCTCAGCTAATACACGTCCCATGATGTTTCGCCATTCATCTTAAAGGGATCTGCACTTCTTTTTGTTGTCATCTCCCAACTGGAGTCAGCACATAATTCACAAACTCAGGAGCACGCGCTTGTGTTTTTTTTTTTTCTTTTCACAACAATGAAAATCCACGCAGCATTGCAACAACACGTGTTACTAATCACGACGTATGGTGTCCGCTTAACCGGTTATTAGTTTCCACTTATAATATATTTTTATCTTTTTTTTCTCTTTTTAGTTTTTTTTTTTTTTTTCGAAGGAGAATCTGGTCGGAATTAGTGGACTGGAAATCAAGCCGTCAAGCACATAAACCCAACCTATTTATCAGAGTACTTGAAATATGGCAGAACACGCTAGCTTATGAACGAACAAGAATGCAATACTCTTCAATCGCATCACTGATTTTCGATTTCTGTACGTTTTTTTTTTCTTCTTTTATTATTATTTCAAAACTTTACAGACAGTGGTTTTAGTACGTTAAAATCCAAATAGTGGAAGAAGCCTCTCTTTTTTTTAAAAAATTATTTTTTTAAACTTCTCTCAAGTGGATTGTCTGTTCAACTTCAACAGAGGGAGACTTGTAAGGTTCAAAATGGAGCAGCATTTCTGTTGGTACTTCAAATGCATCGAGGAAGAGCAAGACCGTAAGAGATTAATATCGATTTGATGTTGATTGAGTTCATTTTAGTTATGAAAAATGCAACAGAAGCTAACAAACAAGGCTAAAGTCGATATTCCCAATACACATCTTGGAATCACTTTTATAGTTGAATCTAAATCGGAATGAAATTCGATGTGTGAGCGTGGCTGTAGCTTATTTTTAAGTAGTTTTTGTTGTTTATTATTAGCAATAATCACTTCACTTATAAGATCATAATCAAGCGAGATGACTCTCCAGCATTGGCGACATGTGAACGACGTTTACATATTGTTCAAATGGATGATAATCCTCAAGTGTGTTTTATGTTTTCAATTATTATTGATATCACAATGGAGATTGTGATTATCACTGATGTTCAGTGTCTGAGTAAGTCTTGTATTCCTCTCAGCAAATTTTATTTTTCGTTCACGTGTTTGAAAAGTCGAATCACATCGGTAGAAACCTCATCGATGATTGTTAAATGCTTCCCACTGAGTAGTTCTTTTGGCTTACGGAACAGATCGAAGTCCAAAGGGCTCATACAAAAAATTTGTCCACGGGGGGGGGGGAGAGAAGAACATGAGGAAGCATTTACCTTCTGTACTTTTCCATAAGATAAGATACTTCATGCGAAACATTAGCGTCCCACTGCCATACAAAACACGCGAAATAGGACCAAACTCGGATTCTCCGTCCGTTTTAAAGTCGTATTTCATGGAAGAAAAAAAAAAGTCCCAGAATAGAAAACCCGCATGCGATGTATTCAAGTGTAGCTTACAACTGAACGTGAAGGGTTGCGGGGAACCATCAAAGCATCTCACTAGCCCAGTATCCGTAATGCGCAAATAAACAAAAAACTCTGCTAACGCCTTTATCCCCAAAGGGAGTAAGTAGACGTGACAGATAGCTTGCTAAAAGCTAACAGTGATTTTCATAGACATCTGGGGAGGAGATTACAGTAGACAACCTAACCGCTATTTCGTGGTCTCTAATACTATATATTATTTCTGAAATAGCATGAGTTTTCTATGGCTGGTTTTCTTGAGTTGTGGGACTTTTTTTTTTTTTTAGTCCCGCAACTGAAGAAAATCAACCAAAACAAATCGAGTTTCCGGGAGAAAAACTTTACATGCCTGTGTCAAACATTAACCAAATCAGGAACCGGCTTAAAAAAGTGTGCACGAAAAAAATCATCTAGCTGTCAATTAGAATCGAACTTTATCTTTTGGTGGTTTAGCGCTATGGAAGTGAATATCATTCCCGCTGGGTTACACAGGCTAAAAGCAGCATGCACTTAGTTTAAAATATCTCTCGTAATTACCGGGGTGAGTGGGTGGGGGGGGTGAATATAAATTTGTCCAACTTCTGATAACAGAAGCAGGGAAAATGTCATTGTTTTTCTCGAAGAAAGCTCTTTTTTACGAGACACACAACTGTCCTTTGGAATGACCAAAATCCAAATGCTATAGTAGACGCAACTATACCGGATTGTCACTTCACACACATACTAAACAGTCGTGTGGACCTTCGACTCTACCGAAATGCTCTCACAGCAAGATCGCTGCTTACTGCCTTCGTCATTACCAACCTCAACTAAAATAAAAAAAATAATCACGTTTATTACCGTACATGTGTCCATGTAGATTTTGTTTTGTATGACAAAGGATAGAAAATACAATTTTTAAATCATAAAATCCGGTTCACCTTTAACACTAATCATCCGCACTCCTATCCAATTGAAAACTCACTTCAAAAAAAAGATTTTTTTTTTTTTGGGCTAAATTTTAATTATTATATAGTTGCCCAAAAATATGTAAGGGTTAAACCGTAAACGTTCAGTCGTTCAAAAGAGGCGAATAACTTTAAAGCGATCCAGTGGACGGAAAGAAAAGTAAGTTGTGATGTGAGTAAGAGGATGTTTGAGCCACATTTCAAAACTTAATTAACAGGACATATTACCTTGGGGTTTGCTGCCGGCTCGGACTGCGTTCTATCAACTACGGATAGAGAGAGAATGAGAGCTCCCTCATTTCATTAATTTAGAGCAAAAGCCAGCCACTTACGCACTAAACTTCAACCCGCTACTCTCCACCCCCTCCCCCACCACCACCATCTTCTCTCTCCTAGTAGAGATGCGCAGTTATTGGCGGACAGACGAGCAGAACACCTTAAGGGAAGATTGGTTTTCGTAATTGTGAACTGCAGGAATGTTCAAAAAGGTAACGAAAATGACTCGGCGTAGTTAAGCGTTCTTGGTAATCAGTAAGCCTCTTTACTAAATGCGATAAGGTTAGCCTTTATTAATGAGACAGACACACGAGAAATTGAGTTACTTGAACTGCCACGAGGGTACGCTCTATTCGCACATTGTAATCTACTACTGGAGCGCCAGTTAGAGATATTCTTCAATTATTTTAGTCTTGTGTGTGTGTGTGTGTGTTTTGTATGCGTCACATCTACCAATTTTATGCGTATTTCATGGCCAAGATGTAACAATTGTCAATTGTTGCTTTTCAGTAGCACCTATATTGCGTAAGGATTCAACTGCGAACAGGTCACCTGCTTAAAAAAATCAAATAGAAAAAAACTGCAGGTGTGAAAAACTCAATTAGCAGCTGATATGTAGAAATCAAGGTTTCGACCGAGGTTGTTAAGTCATAATGGATATGCAGCTGTCTTAATGATTATTACCATAAGTTAGCAGAACAAAGATTTTTTTTTTTTTTTTGTCGATGTTTCCGAAACACATCACGTGAGTATTTCTTAATGACCAAGAAAGAAAACTATTTGCAACAACGGAAAAATAAAGCACTTAAACTACTTTCCCCATAAGTCAAGTTATTAATATTAACAATTGATGGGTGGTCATGACATTTTTAGAAATATCTAATTCCTAAAAGGGTTGTCGCTAAGAGTTTTGAAAACTTCTAAGTTTGTAGGATTTCTACTATTTACCTATGGAAAGGTGGATTGCATATTGGCCCGTTGGAAACTTCAGGCATCCACTGCACATTGCCTTGGAGTGTTTAGCACCGATACATACAGCTTTTCACATAGATAGATCATTCTACATGATAGAGGCTTGGTCTTTCTCAACAGGGTGGAGAAATGTGTAGCGACCCTCCCTCGTTTTTGAATCAACCACAACTGGATAATAACTGCATGTCGGCACTCGCGCCACACGTGTGTTAATTTTAGGTTTGTCTACGTTGTCGAGTTTGTACAAGACTAAAAACCGCAGCGGGATGATCAAAGTAGTTTTTTTATTTTATTATTGTTGTTTTGTTTTTTCTATAATGAGTCTCGTGTTGAATTGCAGATGACAAGCAACATGCTTTGATCATCAACCCTGTTATTTAGTATTGTGAGTCGACTTGATAAAACTCAGAACTTTCGTTAATATGAAACTCAAACATGTTCCTTTTGTTCTCATCCTGTTCCAGATGAGCTGAGTCACTTCAGTGTTTTTGTCAAATATTAAATCACTATTTTATTTTATTTTATTTTTTACCTTTCTTCCATTTTGAAAAATACAGTAAATATAATAAAATATGGGCTTAAATATTTTAAGCTTTTAATTTAATAAGTAACAAAAACGTTGTAACCGAAGAGGTAGCACTTACTTGGACAGTTTCTTTTTTTTTCAAATTCTTCTGGTTTAAATTAGTGAAAAAAGCAAAGAACGATATGAACAGTCCATTAATTCAAATAAAGGATATTATGGATCCATCCATATTTTATAACCAAATATAACTTTCGACATCGGAATTGACATAGTATACACTACTTAAAAGACACGAACTCCTTACTCGGAAGCCTGTGAAATGTAAGATCCAAATTTTCCGGAGAAAATCCGGGCAATTAATTATGAGACGGGATCATTCGGAAGAGTCGTTTGGAATCTAGAAAGATGGTACGCGAACACCCCCGTTTTAATCGCTCATCCTGGAACTAATATGAATTATTATTTGTCCCTCTTGGGAGAGAGAAGCATACGAATATCGCCACGGCTTTGGAAATCTACCGCTTTAAACCCAGCAATTCCAATTGTAAATATTATCAGAGGAAATAACGGAGAAGAATATCCTACGTCGGATCGGAATGGAGAGGGACGCAAAGTTTTGTCGCTTCATTCCCCGATGACACATGGAAAGAATGGCTGGGGTATCGAGCAAATTGTGCAGCGATAATTAAGTGTGTTAGCACCACCCGCCCACCTCAAGATCTCACTGGCATCCCTACGACACTTGTGACGGAGTTCCGTTCTTAATTGCGGCAACAAATTTTCTCGTCTTCATATGAACAATTTGGCAATGCATTTGGGAATAACGGTGCGCCCACTACGCCGCCATTAAAGAGACATTAACTGCGGCAAACAAGCGCCATCGGCTCCAGTTTGCCCAAACATTACGCGAAAGCCAGTAGATTAATGGGAAAATGTTGTCGAGTTGAATAATCGATCCAGAAGGCTGGGTTTGGCAGATCAGAAGAGAAGCAGCTTGTTTTCTGTTTGACGAATGATCTGCGCTCATCTTTGTGACTTATCCATGGGGGTAGGCTAGCGATACGAATGGTTATTTTGTAGATATGTCTGGATTCTGTAATGGTGCACCAAACAACAACATTAGTGGGTTTTGAAGCCATTCCGATTGTCTTAGTTTTTCGTCCAAGACAAGTTCGCTTGACATCGTGCAGTTACTGTTTCCAAGGTCCACCGAAAATCTACGCTGAGTTCCACTCTTCAGGTAGGAGCCATGTTGAGATCCATTTCCGACTTTGTGGACTGATATCAAGTAGCCGTTGATAAATCGTTTACTTCTAGATCTCTTCCACAAGAAGCTCAACAGAACAGAACAGGAAGGGGCGCGTGAGAGCATACGACAATAAAATATATTCATCAACTATCTTAATATAACCCCGATATAAAATGAAAGACTTACGAACATTAATATCGATATTTTCTTCAATGTGCCTTCAAGTTAAACCAAATGACTTCTTTTGAGTCATATCAGATTTCACTCTGAATTTCTCAAGGTTTAATGGCCTTCGGTTTTCACAGATAGGTAAAGAATACTTGAACTGGAAATATCTGGAAATTTTTACTGGTTATTAAAACTGTAAAATAGAAATCGTTTTGTGATTGCGTTTATCCGTGATCTGTTTTACAGGCAGAGATGTGGATTCTTTTAAAAAATAATTGATTTTCGAAGGATGTGTTCTGAAAAAGAAAATTACGTGAGCTAAGTTATAACTTTTTCAGGCTATACTTAAAAAATTTACCTCCGAAGTGGTTGTATGGTTAACTTTCATTAGTCGATTCGATTAACGAGTAACTGATCAGATAGCACTGTTTCGAACCCTGTTAGTCCTCCTCACAGTAGACTATCTGCTTTAATTACGACTAAGACAAATAAATCAACAAGAAATCTACCAGTACATTAACGTCGTGAATTATAGAATACACGAACGATGACCCCTTCGCAACAGCCTGTCAACTTTTTATTTTTTAGATGACGTGATTTTGTATGCTAATGCGCGCCGAAGGTTTGGTCTTCATAAAAATATGAAATTATGTTTAAAAAATAATAATTGTATAACTTGCGATGTAATAAAGTTTGTATATGCCATCTAGATAGAAAACAGAGACGAAATCTATAAATGAAAGCAGTCACACTATGAGATACGAGTAATCTCTCAGAGTCCCGTTGGCACTTCTTTTTTTTATTTTATTATTATTATTTTTTATTTATCTAACTTGTTATTAATGTTGCATTGAACAGTCTTAATCTTTAGCAGTTTCCTTGTTCCGTCTATGAATCAGAACAACAACGGAGAATTTCCTATAGGGAACTAAAGGGTCTAGGGAGGAGATGTGACGAAGGCTGTAATTCGGCACGGGTTATTATTTATTATAATTACGTATTGTTCAGTTTCGCACATTATTACAATTTTCCAACACGGAAAAACGTGAACTTCGATCATCTCGCGTTCGCCGTTTCTGGTATTCAACAAACGGTTGCCGTTCCAGTCTTGAATGACCGCAGTGCGTACGGAGAGAACGAAGAGAGGAAAATCGTCCGCTTCATTCGCTAATTAAATGCTTTAATTTTCGTAATTCAAAGCGGGGAGAAAAAAAAAAAAAAAGAGAGAGAGAGCGAAGAATTAGCGCGTGATTTACAAGTACACGAACCGAGACCACACTGGAAGAAGTTTTATTTCTGATTCATTCTTTCTTTCTTATTTCACCTCATACTAATCTTCTTAATCTGATGAAAAGGTTTTTATCTCCCTTTTAAAAGCAAACGGACAGCGAGAAAGGGGGAGAGGGGAGGAGAAGGGTAACGTCGCTGCTTGGAGCGGGTACGGAAAGGTGATTAAGTGTGTGCCGCCGTGGTTAGGAGAATGGGAAGAATCGTGCAGAACAGATGGAAGAATTTGGGTCACTTTTGTTCCTTGTTAGGAATACAACCGATCTAATAGGCCCCACTAAGAAAGAAAGAAAGAAAAAAAAAAAAAAAGACGTACAAAAACCGGAATCCCCGTAGGATAAAATTTCGGAAGAATGTATTGGAGAAAAAAAAAAAAAAGAATTGCGATGCATGCGCGGTACAAACTTCCCTTTGTTCCAGTTCCACCGAAAACGTTATCCTATAATTGAGTGGAGCTGAAATTCCCAAGAACCCGACGTTAATTCTCCAAAACATTTCGGTGTAGGGAAAAAGGGACGAGTTTGCTATCTTCCGTCGAACGGCAGATGTTCTGTGCAACCGGATAAAAGAAAAGGGAAAGAGGGCGGCTTTGAAACCAAACGCTGTTTATTCCAAATTGCGGGTATTCTGCGATCGGGGAATACGGCAAAAGCCGACATCATTGGAGACAACAAATATTTCCGTAGGTTTGGGATTAGACAAAAGGGAATCGTTGCTTGGGAAGATTTTTATAACAATGAACGTAACCATGGAAACTGCTCTTTCTTATTAAATGCATTGTTCGCTACGAAGGTAACATAAACTGGATTATTGTACGGAGAGACGCGTTGTACGAAAAGCACCAAATCCTCAGATTCATAAACGAGTTAGTTGAGTGTCACGCGACTACGGGATTCAATTGAATTAAAGGTCCACACTTGAGTGGAAATGTGGATGCAAACTGAATCGTGTTCGTTCGAGTACGGCTTTGAAGTTTCTACGTATGTTTAGCCTTTTCATCTTCTACGCGTCGAGATATTTTTCTTAAAAACACCCCCCCCTCCCCCCTTAACTCTGTGCTACGCAGTTTTGTCATTAAATCTGAGAATTTTCAGTTGACATCAAATACCGGTGGATTACGAGTGCCGATAAAATGCCACCGACTTTTCGAGGCCATTAATGAAAGCTTGTGGTCGAATGGAACCGAAGACTCTCAACGAAATATTTTAATGAAATCTCCGTTTAAAAGTGTCGAAAAGAGGTCCGCCTATATCAGCAAGTTCTGTCAGACTATTTTCGGAAATCATTAGTCGACGTCTCAAAGCTTCAAACTATGATCTGCAACATTTCAAAGTAAATGGGGGATATTGACAAACGTCCACTATTCGAAGCATTTATTAAAAAGCGTGTTTGGGAGGTTTGATACATTTCCCGAATTGGAATGCCGGTGAAATGACATCTCTTGCGAACGACGTTCTGAAGCCATACTTGTTGCGAGTTGCCTGACGTAAAACTTTTTACTGAGCGATTAAAGCAAATTCGTGTCTTGAACCGCGACTAAGAATTCTCGGACGAACGTAAGTGGCGAGATTTGTCCCTTTTTCGTACGATATCTTTATCGAGCTGTCATTCTGTTCCGGTAGCGTTACTGGTGAGATTTGGATTAGTTCGAAATGCAGCAATTGGTGCGTTGTTAGGAAATAAATATTAAATATATTCGTTTGAAGAGGCCGAATGAGGCAACTTATTCGGAGCAAAAAGATCATGCATGTTTATGCTGAACAAAAAAAAAAAAAAAAAAAATCATGCAAGCTTATTTGGAACAGAAAGATCATGCAAGCTTATGTAACGCGTCAATCCTACGCATGTGACAAAAAAAAAAAAAAAAAAAAAAAACTCAGCGTTTTGTAACCTTATATAACAACAGCTTCATGACTCCCCAACCTGTGGCCACTCTTCTATCCTCAACTACTCCTCAAACAAATTTCTAACTGATTTTGCGCGCTCGCGCACACACTACACAAACGCAATCTCTCTCTCTTTCTCATTAGCACAAATTATAGTGTTACAACAATTCAGAACAGTTTAATGAAGGCTAAGAGGATCACTAGGATTCCCCAAGATTACTTCGTGTTAGATTCGTCCTTGGAGATTTCTTATTTCTTGCCTAAGCTTCCTTTCCAACTGTTGGCAGCAGTCTGAAGGTAAAAAAAAAAAAAAAACCTGCCATAATTCATCCTCTAATGGTTACCGACTGACGAAATATTTTTTTAGTACTATTTTTTCTCCCGGCTCACAACCACTGACAGATTGCATCACTCCCACAGTTATTCCATGTTTTGGCAGTTAGCGACTACACATCGTCAATGTTAGCTGAATGTGCCTTCCTTTTATCACCATTTCGGTTTTTTCACAGATGGCTGTGATTAAGCTCTAATTCGACCCGACGTTGTTGTTGGCTAAAAGATATCAACTACAATAAAGCCTATTACTCAGTTTAATTTACACCCAAGCACCAAATGATATCATTTGGGGCTTCACTCACACATATCTGCGCACAAACCTTTTCAAGAATCAAAACAGACGTAGAAACCTACTAAAGATGAAAAAAATCTACGGGTTTAGTCCGCAATGAATTCACAAGTGTGTTGCTAGACTGAACTGGTCGCAACCTACATGCGATCTGAAATCGCTCCATCCAAACGATGTGCATTTCTATTTCCGAAAGAACTACGCTACAGTTCAATCAAAGTGAACCCAGGATTATCCACAGTTTGTGTAATAAAAATCAGACCGACCGTTGTTCAATGTACGCGAGTCTTCCGTCAGATGGCGTATATATCACCCGGTTCAGCCTTCTCTAGATAATTCGTAATTTATCCATCTTTAAAATAACAGCAAAAATTTATTACGAATAAAAATTAGATAAAAAAATGTAAGATTAGCTAAGTCAAATAGATTAAAGATTGAAGATCTTATTATAGACATCTTGAATTCTTGATTATTTTCTGTACTAATATTCTCACTTTTTTTTTTTAATTAAAAAAAAAAAGTTCTGTAATTTCTTTCCGAAAGAACAAACTGGGCTAAAAGGGTTAACAACTGAAACAAATTAAGAAAAGCAAAAACGAAACACAATTATCGGAGTCTGTATTTTCATAGCGATGTCGCTTCGGGATATAATTATCAGACCGGCTGAAAACAACAGCATTAAGAACAACGTCTAAAAAGCCTCACGTATACGTCGAAGCTACAGAGGATTGCGCGCACTGCCAGAAAACTGTCCCTGTTATTATGTGGTAACACTTTTTTTTCTAAATACTGCAACGGTTATCGATATTTGTACGTCACCTGTAAGCTATCTTCGACAAGCCAAACAGAATCGTTTGGTGCCACTAAACAATGAAAGTCACGAGCTAAGAGTAACAAACAAAAAACATGGAGCACAGCGCGCGGAGAAACTCGCAGACAAGACAGAGCGTGCTTACCTAACAATGGAAACCTGGGCGTAATAGCAATGTCCACTCTCTCGAGAAGTAGGCTGATTTATACACTGTGATTGGAAATCACGTCGCATGGGAAATAATGCGGGAGGATGGCTCTATTTCGCGTGTCGCGTCTGCTCTCTTCGAAAACCACTGGCCAAACGAACCAAAAGCCGGAGACTGTCTGCCCGCTGTTCCGAATGTATACATGCGTGCCGACAGGCCATTATTCTCTAGAAGAACACCTGGGTCAGACCTGTGGCCAATCAGAAGTGAGAAGACGCACTCTCGTGGGGCTCCTGACGTCTTTCAAGAAGCCGTAGGTCGTTCTTAATACATCTCGAAGAACCTGTCTCCACTAACGCTAACAATTAGTGGCCCCTGACACGCGAGGGTTTCTCGCACCTCACTACAACCAGTTGCTACTATAACTGGCGGGGCTGCTAACAAATAGGACGGCCCCGCCTCTAGTTAAAGGGAGAAGTGGGTGGAACGTAGGGCAAGTGTCAATTAGCGGCACGACCGGGGCGGACCCATCCTCATGATGTGTGGCCCTGATTTTTTTTTTTTTTTGACGGGGGGGGGGGGACAAATATCAATGAAGGACCAAAGGTGAGGGGACGACACGATAACGAAATGCCACAAACGCCAGTTTCGGTCCGTACCACGCCTATTTGGTGACATCACCGAAGACCCTTCTTTGTCTAATGACACAACAGGACCGAGATAATGAGGAGACATTTATAACCTCGTTATCTAGCCTACCCTGTTGCGGTTTCCCTCTGCTACGAGGGTGGAAATAGAACGTCGGTGCGATAGCTTCTTCCTCCCCCCCCCTCCGTCTCCAAAGACTTCTGATCGTTAATAGAGGCAGGTGAGGCTTTCTTTCCACGTCCATCCATCAACGTATCCATGGGAACCTTTCACCGGCCAGCTGTTGTGTTTGACACTAAAAGGCAGCGGTGGTCTGCTTTATTCACTGCGGCCTGCCCTGCCTGTTGGGACCGGCAGAGGAAATGACTGCGGCTGTGTAGTTTGAATTTCTAACCGATCTCGAATCCCCAGTTAAAACCCCACACCTTTGTTTTATCTGGAGTGATGGCCCCTTAAAATCGTCCATTATGGACTATCAGCAACCTCGTTCCGATGTCTCTAACTCCTGAGACCGATTCCTTCCTGGACTCCCAGTAATGGAAGTGAATTACGTCAAGAACAGGAAGATTTTCTTCTGTTTTCCTAATGGAAACTCAGTGTTCAGTTAAGATAATGGATAGTACCCATCCATTATCTTAACTTTTACTATCGCACTTTCTTCTCGCTTTTTAAAGGTTCCATTACTAACAAGTGGATTGAGAGAAATTTCATGGCGACAAAAGACAACACAGAACACCCCACGGAATAATTTGGAATTTGCAGGCCATCGCAAATGTTTTTTCGAAGCCAACTTCTTAAGTAAAAGCTGATTGTAAAGTGGTTAACCTATGAGCTCTTAAAAACCGGCTGGGCACAATTCGAATTTCGATCTTCGCCGATAATATATTTTTGTATTTTCTGCGCAGATCTTTTCCATTGTTTACAGCCCACGTCATCAAACAATGCGAGAGACAAATTGATTACAAAACTGCAGCGCGCGCCATGAAAAAAAAAAAAAAAAAAAAAAAGAAGAAGAAGACGCAATCTATTGCAAAAATGTAACCGTCTACTTCCAATTCTTCTAATGTTGTAATGTATATTTCATACATTTATTCATTTGTCGATTTCATACAATCATGACGCCATGTTCCCGAACAAGCAACATGACAGATAGGCTAAATTCAAATTCCTGCATCGATATTTGACCAATCACTAACGTCCTTTTCAATTACATCATATTACAGATTCTTTTTTTCCTCTTTGGAGGTAATTAATTCTTGCACAGCGGAAATTTCAACTAAGAAATTGAATTAATGTTAATTCCGTGCCGATAATCTATTTTTCTATTATGTGCTCCAGATTATTTCCACTATTTACAGCCTCTGCTACCCAACATCACACGGGCTTATACAAAACAGCATGCGGTGTACAGTAAGGAGACAAGGTTGGGGAGAAGGTTATTATGCGTTAGCTTTTGAGAGAGTGATAGAAAAAAACCTAATTAAAGTAGCTGTAAATTTTAATTCTAATAATGCTCTTTCCGACTGTTTTAATTTGGACAAATTCTTGTGTTACGGTTACTGCTTTATCTCAAGAAATAAAATCTATTATAAGCTTCTAGATCAAAGAGTTTTTAGGGGAGACATCCTTAGCGGAAATTAAGGACAGAATAATGCTTCTGTTGTTCCGTTGTTTAGTAATAAAGGATCGAGTTTCTTCAAATTAATAATAAAAAATATAGAGGGAGCTCTAGCAAGCATGACATTACATTTCATCCAGTTCTGACTTATGGCTAACGAAATATAACGCAACAATGGTAGCAGACGAACAGAACACCGTGCTGGCTTCAAGTTAATGAGCAAAATCTGCTAGATTAATTGTTGTCTTCGCTGCATTACGTGGTAGCAGGTGCATAATATATTCTGATACTAAAACCTCATTTCTCCAGCGTGCATTTTTAGTTTTGCATGATTATTCTTGGGAATGAGTGGAACGTGAGACTTGCTAGCATCAAGTCGGGGAGTTAACAAGCTTGTGGTCTTTGAGCGAGGAACAAGAGAAAAAAAAGAAAAAAAAAAGGTTGGACTGGTGTATGATTCCAGAGTCTGTTCGTTTAACTTCATAAGTATCATATGCAAATGAGAGTACGGATTTTGAATGGGATCACGCAGAAGGTAAACTGTACTTTGCTCATTTAATTTATCCCACCAGCAGTCTACTTACATTTTTAATGTAAGTAAACTTATACTCTGCGAAGTGCAGAGTGCAAGAACGAGCCGTCTGTTTGGAGTTAGCCATTTATGTTCGATGCAGTTACGTTGGTTAGAATAATAGTTTGATCAAGTAAGGGCTATGATGCCAGTGTATTAAATGTCTGTTAATGATGTGCGTGTTCTCCGGCTGGTTTGTCTGTTTCTTGCAATGAAAATCCCTACATCTCCGTATGAGACAGGCAAAACTTACAAGAAAGAATAATAAGCGGGTTGGAGATTTTTCCTATTTTATTATTTTTTTAATATATTTTTCTTTATTTTTTTTTTTATAAAGTACAAAAATCTTGCTACACAACATATTAATATTGAAGAGTTTCTAAGATTCGTCAAAACATTAAATTTACCGGGTTCTGAAAAACGTGTAGGCTAACTACACGTTTTGTTCGTCTTATTATTATTAAATGTCGGCGTACGTATTCTTAATATTTCATTTTGCAGCAGGATTTGACACTCATTTCGAGAGGATCTCGAGACTCTGCAAAATAATATGGCGACACCACCGCTTCGATTTCTTTTTCATTCCTATTAAAGTATGAGTGTTGTTCAAATGTTGGATGACAGCGTAAGGAATTACAAGCTGTATTATATTTACAAAAATATAATAAATAAAAATAATAGCGTATGTCGGGGCATAAACTTCGCGAATCTCTTCTAGCGAGTAAGTTTAAAACCGGCAACGTTGAACAAAAGGGCTTCTCTGTTGGCTTCACTTTTCACCCCTCCCCCCCTTCGTATAATCGTCCTTTTCTTGATTATGTAAGGTGACAGCAAGCTAATTTACGACCTTCTTTATTTGTCATGAAGCGGAGCCAAGTTTTCGGCTGGGTTTTCAACACCCGAGTTTTCGCTGCCAGAAATGATTCTAAATACCTGGATAAACAACGTGTTTACGGCATGAATGATGATGACAGCAATTCGCTCTGGCAAAATAAACGAAAAATTATTTGCACACTAAAAGAAGCGAAATGGAAGGAGGTTTTCCTCCTTTTTTAATATTTGCATCAAATGTAGGGGAAAGAGGGAGATGGGAGTGGGAAAAAAAAAAAATTCCGTGAATCATTGGAAGCATGGATATCAATTTAATACCACTGCATGTTTAGTTTTAAGCATTTAGGGTTAAATATCTCATTAATTTTTTTGAGAGTAAATTTATCCAAGTAACGAAATATTACGAAATAATATTAACATGCTAAAGATCCATTTAACTTGGGAGAAAACATGAATCTCAACTGTATTTCCTTTTAATAATAGTACGGGGCGAGCTAGGAAGAACTACGACAGCTACAATATCTTGACGGAGCAGATTTGAATAGGTTGCAAACTGGTATGAGTCATCCACAATATTCAATGCAATCATGGGAAGATGGTTTGAGTTCGGTCCAAACCCTCATGAGTAAAGAAATAATAAATCCGTATTGCTTAAGTTTGTCCACGAAATGTTAATCATGTTGCTATGGTTACCGCAGCGGTGATTATGAATTTTTGAAACAGGATCTCAACAGACAAACGTTACGAGGTTCAAAAATATCGCTCTACAGTATCTCAGATGGCAATTCATCTTCGGAAGTTTAACTGACAATTCTACTTCGATATTATAATAAAGCCAAATGAGGACGTCGTCAATTTTATTGTTCCATCATCAACCTGTACCACCGTGTTTAATCTTCTGATTCGAATATTAAGACTTGATCGTATCATTGCAACAATTCTTTTAGATTTCACTAAAATAAAAAAACCTTTTTTCCTCCATTTTCTTCGTACTTTCTCGCCCCTTATTTAAGCCACGGTTTCCCCAGACAGGGCAAAGACGCTCAAGCTAAAATTTTAATTCACTATAAAATGCTAATTCTCAGGCTCTGTCGCGATCATGTCTGGATGGACTCTTCGTTCGATGACTATATGATTGTGCGCAGGTCTCTAGCGTACGGCAGCTAATGCAAAAACATTTACATGGGAGGAAATAACTTGAAATACATTGGCAGTTTTTCTTTTTTTAAGTGAACCATCCATTTTTTGTACTAAAAATTTTTAGTGACAAAAAAATTACCGTTTTTCTTATGAATATAACAGTGATCTATCTACTAGTATAAATGATGCACTTTATTTATTAGAAACTTATGTAGTAATGTAGTATTTTTTTGTTTGTATTTTAGGCCTGACGATTAAATAAAGTTTAAAATCAAATAAATATGTTCCTAATCAGGGGCTGTTCGTGCATAGGCACTCCCAATTTTTCTCGATATATAAATATATTTATTAATTTATTTATATTTGCTTGTAATATTTAATTTTATCATCAACAATCCTATACAATTCTCTTATTTTGTATAAAAAATAATAAAAATCCATCTTGTAACACTTAGGAGGGCGAAGGACGCTAGCAGCACTGTGTTTATCACAGAGTCATATTGCTACGCGCGCCAGCATATGCACGTCATAGTGAGATGCGAGCTATTAGCGCAATGCGGCACTGTCCGTCTCGCAGTTCCGCTGTTTATATGCAGTTTGCGCCAGTAGTAGAGTGTTCGTAATGCTTATCGCGTTTACTCCGTCTCTTTAAATATTTGGACATTACAATTAAAGACGTAACATTTGTTATAGTTTTTATTTAAGAACATTATTGGGGTTATGATAATGGATTTTATTTTTAAATAATTTTGAATTATACCAAACTGTATAATTTTATCACTGTCCTTACAATGTGTATGTATATTTCAAAAGTTGCAGTCACCCCCACGATTTTAAGCCACGAGCCGCCACTGTTCCCCTAGTCATTTTTTAAAACTCATTTTAAGCCATTTTCTGTCTCATTTTGTCACATAAAAATTGCATCACAGGTTTACATTAGTTACAAATAAATATCTTTTTTAAACTTCATAAACCCTCAAATTTGCAATATTTATGCAACCTAATGTAGAGTCACATTTTTTTTTTTTTATACATAACAACACGCGGTACATGTTTTGCATAAACTTCGTGTATTTTTAAATTACCGTCTATCTGCATTGATTAAGGACATAAGTTGTGCATGACAAACGACTAAGGGATGTAATTAATGATGTTTACAGGCATTTAAGAGAAGTATGACAGCAACTCCTTCTGGGAGGAAGTGCAGGCGAAGAGGACCACAGCAACTCATTTCGGCTATTGCCATCAAACTATGTTCCGCGGGTTACAAGAAGAATACGACCCCAAAATATCCGCTTCTCCGAACTTGCTGCAAGAGGCAGGTTCCAGAGGGTAATTTGGAAGGGATACATCAAAGCAAGCACAGAACGGAGGCAATTAATAGGCATAAACAAAACAAGTATACGAACAACACAGTAAAGAACACTTAGCTCCTTGTTAAACATGTATGATGTAGAAAACTGTTTGGGAAAGAAAAAAAAAAAAAACTGTTTAGCGAATGTAGGTTTCAGTTACGACATTAGTCTTTTGGTTGGAAAGACCCGAGTTCCAATCCTGTCGAGAACGAAAGGAGCCTATTCTAGCAGACAGGATTGAAGGAAAGTATGTTCATTGACTGCACTAATATAAATTTATTTCTTGTTCAAGTCCAACATGTGCTTGGTCTGTTATAATCTTTTTGTTTTTTCAGACAGACGCTAGATGACGCTACTGCAGATCGTACAATGCTTGTACATCAGTTACAGATAGAAAAGAAAAAAATATATACATTCATTCATCATTCACCAAATTAAAACCAAAAAATGGGAATCAGCAGTCAATCGAATGCTTTTTCTGCTTCTATTTATTTATTTATTAACCAAGTACCGTGTTTTTTCCCCCTTTTTTTTTAGTGATTGTAATAAATTCTTTATATCTTCAGCTCATCTTCCAAGTGATTTTCTATCCTCTATGACTGCAGTCTCGTATTGATTCGAGTTAAAGGGTGGAAACGCTTATTCACATAATCAACAATTTTTCCAGACAGACCTTTGTACTACTGCAAATAGTACAAAGTTTCTCCGTTCGGTTCAGATAGAACAGAGTTTGTTTACGGTTATTGGTCGTTTATTTCAGACTTGGAGCTTGCATTATTGAAAAGCAATATCGTATAAAGAGTGATTGGGTGTTGTTTACTTGGCGATTGTGTCTTTTGTGTCCATTGCAATTATCACATGCTAAAACTTGCTTTTGGAGAGGAAACAATGCACAGAACTGAAACCTTTGATTGGTTTCCCAAACTCAAAAGCAACTTCACGTCTCTTGATGATACTCGTCAACTCAGGACGTTCACTGGTGCAGAACTTGTTCAAATAAACATCTGCATCACAACCCACGAGTTAGCTAATCACTTGAGAATTATATTTAGATAATGTCAAAGTATTTTCGAAAAGGATCTGAAACAAGAGATGCAGAGTACAGCAGCTCTTCATCTATGCAGAAATTTCTGGCCAAAAGAGAAAAAGATTGAGAGGAGTGTGTTACATGCTCGCCTTACTTTCCAGATTTGGTACCGTGCGACTTTTTCCTTTTTCCAAACTTTAAGTGAGCACTGAAGGGAAGACGATCTGATGATGGCATCACGATAAAGAAAAAGATCTTAAAAACGATGTCATCTTAGAGGGATAGAAAGAAATAAAAAGATAATAGAAATGATGTTTAGAACTTTAAAAATAAAAGAGGCTCAAACTGTCTGCATATACATCATAGTAGAGGTCACATGCATGGATATTCTGCAGAAGGTTTCCTTAACGTTCTTTCTTTTCTTTGGCGCCAACCAACGCAAGACAAAACAATCGCTACTGACGTTTCTCGCTTCCCTCCATCCCTGTCTGTTTCTTCTTCCCAGAGAAACAGATTTTCTCTCCGTCTAGGCAGGTCATCAGAGCACAAACTCTATTGTTACCTTTTCTCAGCTCATTTTCGGGAATTTTATTTTTCTGGATAACAAAAGGAAGAACTCAAACCACTGAGCCATCTCTCTCTCTCTCTCTCTCGGCGACTCGTTTCACGGTTATTAAAGTGGCATAATTGGCCTCCAGTGTGCATTGGCCAGTTTCACTACCAATCTGCTAGCTTGACCCCTCATCGACAATCGTGCGTTCCTCTACAACACGCTCCTCCTGCCTCTTATCTCCGGTGTGGTGATTCTTTGGTCTCGTGCAATTAGATTACCTCCATTAAACATCTTTTCGCAACGGGGAAAAATAATGATGGCTCCGAGTGGATGTCTTGAAGAGTGGTACCGAAAGGATGAAACCTTAGCAAGCAACGCCACCTCCCTCTTCGCTTCAGTTGTTCCAATTTTCCCCACCCTTTTATTTTTATTTTTTTATACTCACTTTCAAGGTCAACATTTCAGTGTGCCATTTAAAAAAAATAAAGAAAGAAAAGGGGAAAAACGTGCGAGAGTGCTATGACGTTCAGTAATGTTGGTTATAGGACTAGCGCCCTCTCTTGGAGACTGTGGGAATTATTTTGGTCAATATCAAAAATGCCTGATTGTTGTTGCCGTGTCATAAGCGTACAGCTTACAGTTCAAATTAGCTCTTTCTCGACGACCAATGCGGGCTGTAATTTTATCACCGCTTTTTATGTGTGCTGTTGGGAAACACTGATTTATCTGAAGGGTTATTTCTGCTTGAAAGAGTGCCGGTTCCTGCGGGATATCATGAAGATATTTTATCACGATTCATTGCCTCCTTTCTCCCCGACTATTCTTTGTTGAACAGCAAGAGACCACTGAGGACATTCCGGTTTTTTTCCTTTGACATTAGATTCGATCACCTTTCTCCTGTTGGTCTGTCGTTCCTGATTGTTGTTTTAAACCCCGAAATCGACTGTCTTATTTCAATGGCGAGTGATTCGAGACTATACCATTTGCAATCTTGTTTATAATCCTCTACAATGTATTATTTTTGAAGAACCCTGCATATTCCAATCTGAAATTTAAAAAAAAAAAAAATGCATCTGACGTCACTGATAGACGAATTCCTTTAAATGACTTTAACATCTTAGACTTTCGTTTGTTCTCATAATTACACTCGAGAACCTCCAAGAAATGAGTTTTTATTTTTATTGTTTACCGCTTTCTTGATCCACAAGTTCCCGGATGATCAGAAACGCCCTCTAACTCAGATAAATGAAATTACTGTTTTTTTTTTCCTTCTCTCTTTCTCCTTGACTAATTCTAGACACTTAGCACGACTGCATATCAGTGACGCGTCCTCTAATGAAAAACAAGACGGTAATAAAACAAGAGAATTTTCCAGTTCTTCACTTACTACACAATCTAACAAAACCGGTTTAATTCGGTAGTAAAGCCTCCTGGCTGTTACACAGAATTGTACATTAATCATATTCCAGACAAGTCGCTGGTAGCCTCAACTGTATAATAAATGTTTTCTTATTATCCTGTTTCAGAATGCAATAACTGCGCGAGTTGATTTTGGAGAAAACTGCGTGGATGGACGAAGGCTTTTTTTTTTTTTTTTTTTTTTTTTTTTTTTTTTTTTTTTTTTAAGGTGCAGTTTTTGTACGTTGAAGTTTAGCGTTACTTGTTTTGTGATCTGAGCAATGAGAAGAAGAAAAAATGGGTAAAAAGTGATGACAGGAATGTGTAGGTATCAATTAGCTGGCCCACACACACGGAACTGACCGTACACATTCTCAAAAAATGTCTAGAATTAGTTCTGTGTAAATTATAGATAAGAAACTTATCGCCGAAGATTAGTGAGAAAGTGCAAAAAAGCCTTCGGGTGCAATTTTACAATTTCCGTTTGTCACGACCATCAGCGATTTTGCTGGCGATCTTTGAATAAATATTTTGATTAATCCCAAACTTAAGAATAACGTGCGAAGTCTACTTTTATACGGGGCAGATACTACAGAAGTCCCTTTCCCAAACGGTCGGTCACACATCCCGCGATTTGGGCTTTAAATTATGCGCCACTTATCAAAAACAATTCTCGCAAGGGGGTGCAAGGTTTTGTAGCCTGTCTGCAAATATATATTAGCCTCATATCCAGTGGCGGCCCGTAAATGAGCACTGCGACACTGCAGCACCCCCAAGGAAAAAATAAAAAACATTAAATTTTCTTTGTGTTTATAAATAATAACAATGCTTACTACATTATATAAATGCAATACAACATGTTAAAGGTTACAGCTTATGTTTTGACATTGATTGAATAGTTAATAATTGGAATTGTTCGATTAACGCTTTAGATTACGAAACAAACGCACTGCGATCTAACGCCGACATTCGTTTGCGCTTGTCATTGCACGTTACGTCATTCCCAACTGTAACTGCTCAAGCGGCATTGTATTTTTAGTATGCTTACGCGCCTTATTTCTGTGAGATATTATTATTATTATGGGCAGCTCCAAGGAGACCTTAGACTCATCGAGGGAGGCCCTAACATCATGTCAAGAACAACTATTCAACATTCATACAGTATCTATCATACTTCTACTTGAACTCATTTCCAGTCATGGCACCCACAACAGACTGGCAGCTTATTCCACTCATTCACCAGTCTCCAAGTAAAACACCTAGTTCTAACACCCTTGCTAACCACGCATCCATGGATGGCCCCTAGTCCTCCCACTATGAAACGGTTGTTATTGGTGGGTGTGCGTGGTGAATTATTTTTTTTTGTAAATCTTATTTTATTTTGTTAAAATAACATATAATTATTTATTTATTATAGATACAATGCTGAATTATGACGAGTGTCACTGTTGAAAATATGAAAAGAATATTTTTTCAATTATCGTTACATGAAACAAATGCACTGCGATGATATTCGTTTGCACTTGTCATTGCTATTGATACGAAATTTATTATTGGTGTTTGTTCGTGGTGAGGATGAAATATTTTTAATAAAGCAATTTATTTATTAATAAATTCGTTACTGAATAGGAATTTTTTTTTTTTTTTTTTTTTTTTTTTTTTTTTTTTTTGTATATGCAGTACCCCCCCACTTAAAATTTTCACCGGCCGCCACTGCTCATATCGTTAGTTGTTTCTACCATAAAACCAATCGACCTCATTAAACGAATTATCAAGACAATCAACAATATGAATAAAAATGTAAATGAGATATGTCTATCGAATATTTTTGGAGTTAGACCACACAGTAGAACTCGCACTAGTTCAGACACCAATAAGAGTGTTAACATTTAGGATCACAACATAGTGATCGTGCTGTTGGCTGTCGTACTACTCTCGCTACGATGCTGCAAAAATCATCGCTAACCATGAACTCAGCTATTGGTCAATTATAATAGAGAAAACTGGCTGCCTACCGATTTCCAAAAGTTACAAGAGCTGCGCCTACTATCTCTAAAGAATAAAAATGATTTATTCTTTAATTATTTATTGGAGTTAGAAAAGCGAAATTCGCCAGCGTATCTCTCTTTTGTAAGCACAGATAGGATATTCGATGTAGTGTGGACTCCAATGCATATTGTGGTTTTCATTTATGATTCCAGTGGATCTAAACTTGCTTACAAGTCATATGTCAATCTACCCACGCTTGGACAGAAACTATAATAACAAAGCCGAATAAAAATATTATTCAACGTTGACCCAAAACATACAATTCTTTACAATGATAAATGTTTTGTCAAAAAACGAAATGATAAAATGTATGTTTTCGACAACTTTGAATCAAAAGGGTGGTCTGTAGAGAGCTTTGATAAATTGTCGTCACAACTACACTCCTCCACATAATAAGAAAAATCTTGTGATATTCATACATAGCCTATGAATAAAATTATTAAGACGTCACATAATATTATTCGAATCAATACGTTTCATTTTTGCCGCGTGTGTATGTGTTCGCATGCGTAAGCTCTCGAGGGTAAAAACCCATCCTTCTATCCTCCACGATCGAGTGAAAATCCCAAAGAATGCAAACAATCAATTTGTGACAATGCTTTGGACACGCTGGAATTGTATCTCGCGAGGCACGTAACAAACATTTATCATCATGTACAGGATTTGTATTGTTGGGTTGTTTCTATAAATTCCATGTTCAGATGGATGAAATCATTTATTATCAGGATCACTACTTTATCACTGGAATTCAATAGAAACAAATGTTATCTTTCGTCAGCTATAAAAATATGGTCGAAGACATGACTACAAATCCACTTCGAAATACGAAGGAACGTGTGAGGTTGATAATCTTTGAAAGGAAACTTTAAAAAAAAGAAAGAAGAAAAAAAAAAAAAGAAATATATGAAAAGGAAAAAAGATATGTGAAAAGAGCAGGTGGAACAAATTGAAACAGACTAAAGGAATCGGGAATAACTGCAAAATAATTTGGTCTCCACGTTCGCGTCTTTCAATAGCCAGTTCATTTCTCAACAGCTTTTTTTCTTTTCTTTGCTTCCTTCTTTCTTTTCTATTCCAACCTTTTCGCGTTATCCGAATGCTACCTCGGCATTGCATATTATCTCTTAACAAATTGGTGTTCCGCTGGTTTTCTTTTTTTTTCCCGAATGTTTGTCGACTTCAAAAAAGTTTTTCGTCAAATCGGATAGAGGCAGGTGGTTTACAACCAATTTTCCCACAACACACGGAAGGGGGGTGGGGAAAAAAAAAAAAAAAGAAAAGAAAAACAGACTTTACCGTCAGAGGGCGCTGAATTGTCGATAAAATCCATTAGTGTTTGAAGAAACTTCGTGATATGACTGAACTTATTAGAAGTTAATCATTATTGTAGCAGATAGGAAAAAATTATTTTGCTTGTAATCTCTCTCTCTCTCTCTCTCTCTCTCTTTCTCTCTCTTCTTCTTACTGAAGAGACCTCGAGAACCAAACAGAATTAATAACTCGATTCTTTTTGGGCGTTCTGTCCTCAATCGCGTCATAAATCACCTCGGTAAAGGGGATGACAGCAACTATGGATCGTACACATCCTCGCACCTGAGCATCGTTTAAAGGAAAAACCATCTTGGATATTGTAGCAAACAAAAGGGAACCACACAGAATAGGGGGAAGGGGGGGGATGAATTTTTAAAAGGAGAGTCAATAAATTGTAAACACCATAATTCATGAATTTCCCACCCGCAGTTTCAAATGTTTCGTGTTTTCTCACCTTCGCTTCTTTAAATGATTCCGTGAATAGAAAAGGAGGAGATCCACATTCCGATATTTCCGAAGTTCGTACAAAAGGTACGGACGAACGCAAACGTTAATTAATGGCGTTACACAAAAGTGCCGCTCACATTCTTATACACGGCGAGACTTGAATAAATAAATAGATAAATAAAATCTGATTGTTACCATCGTTTCTTTTAAGAATGTGAAAGGTTTCGTTAGAATTATTGCTAACAGATGGCCTAACGTCTCGTGTTCCGCTTCGCTCTCAACAACATTATTTATAAAGTGCTTCTTCCTAATGCCAGTTTTTCATCGGACCTCTGGTGGCACTAAGAAGAAGCTGAAGTATTACGCGACTTATTTTTTCTTATACAAAAACCACATTCAGCCCATCTTATCCAACTAAGTGCCCTTACATTACTTTTGGCTGTTTTCAATACTCCAACTTCGTTCATTTTTATGCATATTTCAGGGATTTAATTTCGATGGAGATTGGTCCGATATGCTGATCAGCTTGTAGTGGTTTATTAAGCTAAAAACACATCTTGATCAAGAGAAGTCGTTTTGGGTTGATTTAGGAAGAGAAAAATCAGGCTACTAACGCCATGCCTGCCTCTGTGCATGGGCTTCATCCATGGGCGAGTTGCTGGGCTTCACAAATGGTACTTCTGACTTCATGTGATTCCGGAAACATTTGATTAGGCTACTGTATTCTTCTGTGATAAGAAAATAGCCGAAACAGAAAGCATCCTATCATGTTGCGAAATTGGTAAGGTAGTGTATATATACGGAAGATATGCGAAAACATGACTGACTATAGTTTTGCACTGAGAAGAGCTTCATATCTAAAGAAAAGCGATGTTCAATTGGGGGGGGGGAACCCATAGTTTGACTCTAATTGCCAAAACACAACACCCCCCCCCCCTTTCTTCTGTTTCATCTAATTGTTCTGCGTCTTGTGATAAACCCACCTATCCTTTCTCCATCTGCACAAGCACAGTGGCCTTTGGAGAAAATCAACCACTGGTGATGACTGGCCAATAGTCCATTATACATATGACGGGTCCGTAGCGTATCTTATATAATAAAAGAACAGTACGAGGTACCACTCAATGAACTTCGCCCACATCTTTCCAAAAAAAAAAAAAAAAGTTAAAATAAGAGATCAGCGGTCTGGCACCTGTGTCGGTGATAAGAAACGTCCAGTCCAGGATTTTGAATTTTCACTGGTGTTTCGGCGGACTGTTCAATGATGAACACGGTATTCAATCCGCGATACATTTGAAAGTAAATTACAATCGATAAAATGGAATTCTACTTTATACTTTCCTTTTCTCCCATCCCTCTAGTTTTGATGACCGAAGCACCGAATAGTTTTGAGTATCCAAGACGACCTCTCGGTTCCCCAAAATAGCAGCGTTGGATTTCTGACTCCTTTTCTGCAGCCGTCAGCTGAGGAAGGCTTCGGTCGCACAATAAACTGCACGTTGGCTCCACACGTTGGAATGCACGTAGTAAAATCCCGATTTTAACTCCAGATTCGCCGTAATATCTACCAACAGTAACAGTTCGTCACGTATCGGGCTTAGGAGTGTTACTCATTTTTCCGGAAGTGATGAGTCGACACATTCCTGCAAGCCGACTGTCGGTCAAGGGAATGTTTATTCGGAACTTCGCTACCGTTTGATAGTTTTCGTTTTTCTTCTTCTCTCTCTCTCCTTCTGCTGACGTAAAGGAAGTTCCATAAATCACTTTTAATGGGCTATGTGGAAGCGTCGTGAAAATGGAATTTATTTCGGGCCCGAGGGGTAGTTTAGTAGCGTACAACGCATCAAACGTTTTCTTCCAGAGAATTTCCTTTTACGAAGGAAGCAAGCCTTTCCTTTTTGATGTGGTCTCATACTTTTGATCCCAAGTGTACATGTTCGTGTGACGTCAAGCTCCCAAACACCACTGCACGAATAACAGAATAAGATGATATGATCTTTCCCCCTCTAGCGCACCCTTCTGTGGGCTGTCAGTTTGTATTTAAAATTTCCCCTGTCATCCTGCTCTTTCTATCGATCTAAGGCAGATGATCTCTCTCTCTCTCTCCTCGTGCAGCAATGGCTAGAGAACCTCCTTGTTTACCGAAGACTTCTACACTCTAAACTTGTGTGTGTAGTTTGCTAATTTCATTTGCATGGAATTCTTCGTGTCTTGCTATTTACACAACTCGCTGTGTGCTCACCCACTGCATTCTTGGCAGCCTTACTTTGTCCTGTTCACTCGCCGGTCTAATAACATTGGTGAGACGGGAAGCTTGAGAGAAAGGTAAATATTAATGTAGCCAAATTCCGATATTCCTCCCAAATGTTGTTCTAAATATCCGGTTGTGCAGGCTCGAGCCGTGTTTCCATTCCTTTTCTACCGAATCTGCAAGGGTTATCAATGTTTCAGAGAGCTGAACTACGAAATAAGATAAGGATTTTAAGGAGAAGATGGGGGGGGAACTCGTTTCGTAGCGAGTGCTTCGCGTTCTTCAGAAAAGGCAAACTGACAGGAGTTTTGAGGTAAGACAGCGTGTTTGTCTTGTTTCTAAGACGATGGGATAATGCAAAAAAGAACTTGATGGACAGCTCAAGTGAAAGGGAAGAGGGGATACTAAAACACTTGGGAAAAGACGAAATAATGAACGCAGACAAAAGAAAACAATTAAATGGAGTCCGAGAGCAGAAAGAAGAGACTCCAGTTGATGAGGAAATAACAGGCAGGATAGATGGAGGCCAATACTGGATAGATTCTTACGGATGAAATAAACTCTGGAGAGAGAAACAAATGTTTGCCTTTGCACTATACAAATTTAATTTGCGCCAAATGTTGTTCTGAAAAGTGCGTAGTATTTCTTCTCAAAATAAGTCACGACAGGAATGCCTCTAATATATGGTTGCCACCTAAAAAAAAAAAAAAAACCTGGCGAGGTCCAATGCTAACACCAAAAATACAATCTCTCGGAATCATTATTCTGAGGGGTGTCAGCGCCATCTGAAGTTATAAACTAATAACTATTAGGCTAAAGTCATTCCAGTAATTAATTTTAATTAATTCTTCCTTCCATCAACACAGTCTACGTAATAATTTATCTTCAATAGCACCTATTCCTAAGAAATCATTAAATGTCGTATCATAGACTGCATGTAAAGCGATGATATTTTATTGCATCTCGGAAGGTATTAATATAAATGAAAGAGGAGAAGGGGGGGGGGTCAATTCATACCCGCTTCTTATTTGTAGCATCTTATTTGATTCACTTATAGCACCTTTAGAATTATTCCTGAAGGGTTAATTATCTATAGAACTACATTTCCTAAATACTATTATAAGTAATTACGTAAATAACCAACAATTCCATCCAAAGCATTTAATATTCCGAACCTTAAGGGTTTTCAAATAAATTTTGTAAATATCTCCGAAATCATTCAATAGCCATCTGAATAGGGAGAAAATAATCTCTTTCTGCATCAGTAATTTTTAGGATTGTTTCTTGTACTACGTAATATTGACCTGGTTGGTAGCAACACCAATATGTCGTGATTGCGAGAAACCCGGATGTAGAGAAAATGGAATTTCTGTTGCGGGAGGATAATAACAAACCAGATCGAGCCAATTCAGTTACCTAACCAATTTTTTCACATCACGTGATTCTCATTGCCAGTACTGTTGACTCCGTAACTCGCAATACACTTTTATAGCGCATCCTTACAAGAAGAAGATGCAGACGTCGCTACTTTGAACTACACCCCCGACACTTGTAATCACCAACAAAAACTCTTTTCCCATCATAAAGATGTCAAAGCACCTTTCGGATAAAAAAAAAAAAAAAGAAAAAGAAAAGAAAACGAAGAATTGAGTCGTTTCGGAAGGAATATTCCTTTGAAAAAGGTAAAAAGGAATAGAAAGAAGAACTGCTAAAAAAAAATAAGAGATGTCATTAAAGAAGATGATCGTTGCGGGTTCTTAAATCACCCCTTCGATTATTACACCTCGCTGTATCGAGTAAGCAAGCGGAACAAGAAGAGCAAATCAACTTAAAACTGCATCCGAGTGTGCTGCTGCTGCTCACAGGGAAAGGACTGACGGAAGCGAACTAACTGGGGATGTTGAACTCTTCCTTCCGTGGCTGAGATATGTCAACAATAACCGATGTTGAGGCAGTTTTCGGAATTCCACATTCCGTTAGCGTTATTCACCTCTCTCTCTCTCTCGCCTCAAATGGTGTCATTTTCGTTTAAAGACAAAATTCCGGATGTTTGTGTCAGTTTTGGTAGGCAGCCTAAAATTGAAAAAAAAAAAAAAATTCTATAGAATTCGAAGATTTCATTTCATTTCTCCCAATAAAATGGCATTGAATAATAAAATTCCTTGCGAACATATTATTGCATTTGTTCGTGAGTTCAAATAGATCACAAAATATCAATATTAGCTAAGCCTAACTTAGAGCCTCCTCGTAGTTCAGTCAGTATTAACGTAGTTCTTTGGTTGGAAGGACCTGAGTTCGAATCCCGTCTAGGAGAACTTTTATCAAAGCTTTTCAATTGAAAGAAAGTTAGTCGGTCTCACATGGAGGGAGCGAGAGTTTTTCCTTCATCAAAATCGGGTTTTTCGTCCCGTAAAACATGCAAACCAGTCAGAAGGACACACGTAAAATAGACATATATGACACCATGGGGGGGGGGGGGTAAGGATTAATCATTCTACTGCGTTGGATTTGGTTTCGGAAACTTGCATGAAACTGGAAGGAGACCCAACTTAGTACACAATCGTCAGTAATTCTAATCTTCTGAGGATTCTGAGATTCTCCCTCAGAAGGGAGAACCTCAGAATCCTCATCTTTTAATCTTCTAATGCATTCCGACATTTCCTTAAGGCTGCGCCATTGGAAAATGCGGAGATCAAGGCCGAATCCAGACAGTGTAGCGGAAAATATCCACCGTATCTATCCCACAAGGTTGATAAATTCTTCTTCGCAGATGTTCATTGAAAACTGGACTGGAGATCGTCTAGTAGAGATGGTAATAGTGTTTGTTTGCTTCGTTGAGTGTTCATTGAAGGATTTAGACAACTACGTATTGCTGTATGCGTGACAGAGGAGTGTACTTTCCATACGGCGTTGTGACGGTTCACTGGTAGGTGATCCAACTCCTACCATTCGAACAATCCACGTAGATGCACCATTTTTGTGCTGCAGCTGGTCACATCACGGAGTGCAATTTGTGCTCCACCAAAGGTTTCCTGCTCTCTACACCCACACAGTTGAATTCTGTTGACACCTCCGATGGCCAATGAACAAAATTGCGTCACACCGGGAGCTCAAAATCATCCATTTATTAGTAGATGAAATTTTCTGATCGATTTGTTTGGAATTATGGCTCGAAGCAAGTTCAGGCTGTAAGGCCATGGCAATATGTTTGCTAATTATGTTTTTCTATATGACTCTCCCCCCCCCCTCTTTTCACTTGCGTATGTGAGATTGATTTGCAGCACATTTGCAAGAAATGTTCTAGTATTCAATCAGTTTGATTTTGCGGATAAATGGGTTTGAATCATACATATTCCATACGCAGACGCCTTTAGCGTTATCTTTAATATCAACACTTACACTGGTGAGTGAATAAAGGTGCAGAGGAAAATTTTTCTAGCAATTATTTTATTTATTACATCAAATAACAATTAAGTTGGTTTTGATTAAATAAAATTTAAATAATCTTAAATATTCTTTCTAGCATCTTTAATTAATCTAATAACTTAATTATAAAAAGTATTCCCTTAATGGGTATTTGCAAATAAATGCGAACTACGACTTTCGCATTTTTACAGGATTTATGTAATTTCTGGTGGCAGTGCGTTATTTATTTCTAATTAGCTTTAAATGATGCAGTTAATGCTTTTTAAATTGAGCATCTTTTTAAATGTATTTTTATCGATATGACAAAATTAATAACGTTTGTAGACACAATATTCAAGAAGTGCCATCTTTGTTATTTATTTTTAAATTCGTATACTCGCAGTTTTCCTTATAATGCATTGTTCTTTTACTTTCATAATGTCACAAGCGGTGGTCAGTCAGTTCACCTAACATTTGAAGGTCGGTGCGCCCTCGGGTGGGATTTTCGTAAAAATTGCCTCCGACTAAAATTCATTATATATATATATATACACACATTACATTGAAAATAAGTAAATCAGTTAAATAATTTGATTATTAAATCTTATTAGCAATTATACAAAACGTATGAATCAAATAAATAAAAATACTTACACAAATCCGGTATTATATCTGTGATAATTAGATGCACCTGTAGTAGAACCTAAAAAAGAAATAATAAAACATAAATTTGAGAAAGACTCGAAAGAATACAAACATTAAAGATATTGTAATTCACTGAGAAAAGAATGCCTTGATAAGTGATATCTTAGCTTTAAATAAAATTTAAATTTATTAAAATTAAATTAATAAAATAAATTTAAATTTAATAAAATTTATCTTAGCTTTATAACTAAGGTTAAAAGGGAAGGGGTGATAGTACTAAAATTTCATTTCAGCTTTCTTTTGTATCTAAATGATCATCAGTAGGAAGATCATTTAGATACAAAAAAAAAAAAAGATACAAGAGGAAGATCCAGGAGGAGATGCACAGAAGACATTTTAAACCCTTGAAAACGTTACAGACAAACAATTGCCTAATACGGGAAAACAAGAAGAAGAGGATCATCCGTAGAGATGCATTAAGAATATCTTCGTAAGGTTCCCCTGTATAGAGTGCTTCCCCACATGACATTCTCTTTTACCAATGGAGATTGCAATGATTTTAACACGGAAACTGAAAAACCTTTTCTAAATATACATAATTCACTCCAGTTGGAGATTATTTCAGAATGAATGCGCATGCGTAGAAAGAGTAATGAAACCAAACGCGCAATTATTATCGTTGATCGTTTTCCTACAAAGCAAATGGAAATAAGAAAAAGGACAATTCAAATTCTGCATTTCCCCTTAAGGATCATTAGAATTATGCATTAATTAAATAAGAACCTCACGTGCACGTCGAGTATCCCCATGCAACCCCCCCCCTTCCGGAATGGACACTTAACACCAAAATCGTTACGCTTAAGTCCCAACAGACAACGAACAACTTGCTCACTTCGTTAAGTCAGATGCCGTTCCCAGCCGAAAGAAGGGGGCCATCTAAGGACACATTAATTGTTCGAAAGAAGACTCGTTCCTTAAGTTTTCCAACTCATCTTTGAAAATGGCATCTCGTAACGATCCCCATAGGCAGATATCTACCCACCATAAAAGCGCCAAACAAAGAATACGTTGAAAATGTCTTCCGTGGGAGATATTATACAAAAACAGTGGCGTCCTCTAGCGTGAAAAAGTTGAAACTGGTAAACACAAAAGGTTAGTTGGGGAAAATATCTTCTGCTAGAGATAATACGTGAAATTAGATTAGCGCGCCCTCAAACGGGAAAAAGAGGAAACCATAAGTACCGCGGACGTTTACGTAATTAAACTGGGTTAATTAATTATCTTAGACATTCTCGAGAGATCTTTTTATTCGCTATTGATAATGAAAAAAAAAAGTTGATGGGGTTATCAGAGCTCCGGTTAGAGACTGCAACCTGGTGATCGAAGGTTCTTTTTAGTATTCAGCACATTAGTGGCGGCTTCTGCTGGTGATCAGAATAATAGTAATTAAGAATTACGGGAATAAGGAAAGCGGCCGAAGTTCAGTACTGTATTGAGATGTACAGCTCGCCAAATAAACAGCAAGTCAAGTTTCGCATGACTTGCTGTTTATTTGGCGTATCGTCTTTATTGACGGTACGTATTTGTTATAAGATATTGAAAGAACAGATAAAAAGTGTGGGGGGGAGGGGGGGGGTATTTGAGGGATTACAATTAGTAAAAAAATATGAGGTTCTTTTAATTATTAAAACCACATTATTGAGGAATACTGGCGTCTGGTTACGAAATCAACAGTGATGAATAGAAAAATCTATCGTGTTCATATAACCTGCTTATTGATGATGTCTTCGGATCCATACTTTCTTACAGGAAGTCGCTGTGTCTTGATGTGCGGTACGTGCTACAGAACGGGGAAGTGGATCGATGGATCCATGTGGAGGAGATAAGTGAAAGATACGATTGTTCAGCGAACTGATAGAGTTGCCGAATAAATTATACGATAAACGAAGAGATGCATGGAGAATGAGAGGGTGGGGGAGAAGGGGGGGAAACGACATTCTTATCCGCTTCCTAGAATACCGATAATGTGGTCAAGCAGAGATGTGCGACACTTCCTGGCCATTTGTGCAAATCGACTATTCAGAGAGGTGGTTTAGATGCGCAAGTTTTACTTGTAAGGATGCCAAATGTGCTTTAATGGGGCTCTTTCTCTGCCCCCCCCCTTGCGCGTGTTCCCCCCCGTCTTTATTTATGGGTCTCGGTGGCTGTGACATGTCGTGTAGTTGGGAGGCCATCCAGCACTCGGCAGTGGCGGCAGCACTCAAAATTACGATAAGGCGAAAAGGCAGGCAGACATTTTCTTAGTCACCATCTGCAAGTTAGTGGGGAGTTTGTTGCCAGCTGGCAAAGATGGACCACGGATAACTGTCTCTACGGAAGGTCAGCGAGGTTATTAAGGATCACCGTATCTTCGTAATCAAGGCAACGTCCAAGAATAAAGACGGCTTTGGATATTCAGGAACCTTAATGGTTCTTTACAGACGGCTCTGTCTGTAATGTTAAGAAGGCTTTCTTGAGAAGGGGATTTCGCACTCTTCCTAAAAGCTGAGGTTAATACAATGCAGTGGGGTAAATACCAGGCCCCCAAACCCCGTAGTGAACTAGATTGCTTAGTGGTTCACTGAAAGAAGTACTCAAGAGGCTCCAATGAAAACTGCAAGGGACAAATCTCTTCGAAAAATTGTGAAAGCTTTTTTTTTTATTATTTTCATTTTATGTGGTCGCTTCTTGTACACGAGTTTTGTTATACTAACTTTAGTTCAGGAAACATAATGCACTCCAATCAGACAATGGATTTTTTTCTCTATTGTTTTTTAACAGATTATGCTCACTTCGTATACTATTAATACAACCAAGAGGTGGTCAGTACAACAACAACAAAAAAATGAAATAAAATTAGTGAGTACATTAATAATTTGTCGAATGTTCAGTTTTAAAAAAATACCGAAATAATTAAGGATTAAAATATTTTACTTATTTCAACAGGAGGTAAGCCCCCCCCCCCCTTAACATCATGGATGCAGGATTACTTGTCTACCGTTACTATGGTAACAATATAACATCTGTTGTATATTGTTATTCTGGATAACAGTATTGATAAAGGTCGATATATCTGTTAGAGAATGCTTGTATGTCTTCTCTGTCTGGTCTTTAAGAAAAACAGGGAAATGTCCACTAAGCAACGAACTCGAGTTTTCTATCAACTTTGTACGCACGGAAATCATATCAACAAGGAGTCTTATTGTATTGTGTACTTGCTTGAAAAACCTAAATCAAAATAGAAACACTTTAAGAAAACAAAAAACTGTCTAGACAAAAGTAAAATAAATCATGATGTCCGCTGAACCGTAACTGTCTGAAAACAACTGGGCTGATTTTTTTACTTTGTATGAACCATGTTTGAATTAAGAATTTTCTTTTTTTCCCCTTAAAATGCTGTTAAATAAGTAATAAATAAAAACAACGTTTACAAAACCGACAGCTATTTAGTATTAATGTTGTCTGCATATCGCACAGCACTGTCTCAAATTTATTTTCATAAAAATAAATCAAATTATGTATTTTACGCGAAATTTTGCATCAGAGGTTCAAATCGGCGCTGCGTTTTTTTTTTTTTACTTTTGCAGCAAGTATCACAAGTTCTTTAACACTTTCATTGCCAAGCTGAAAATTGGAATGTCGTGTGGTGGCCAATTTTTTTTTTATTTAGTTAGCGACGTCCACGCGATAACGCGTGATCGGCCGTTTGGTGATGACTCGCATCCCGCGATATCGCGTGATTGGCAATGAACATGTTAAGTAGAAAAAAGGGTTCAAAGCCAACCTTTAGATCAAACTCCATTCGTATAATATTCGAATGCTGTCACTCCTAATTTTGCTGAATCTATGTATGATTCATAGTGTGAAATCCAAGTGTTGACTTAGCGGGTCAGTTCGCGTGATGTGTGGGCGGAGGGGGGGGGTCGCTTTTATACCTCGTAGAACAAAAATCAATCAGACTTGCGAGAGATCTGAGAAGGGGATGGAAAAGCAGTTGTCCCTTGTGCAGCTAGAAATTTCTTACAGACAAAGGCAGTGCGAGTACGACCATCTTAGAGATGGAAATCAGTTTCCACCCTGAATCATTCTGAACTTCCCAAAGCATTCCAAGAGAAATCTGGGTTCGAGGCTTCAACCTTGCGAATGAATTCGTGTGAGACTAGCTTACTGAGTGTGTAAATGTTCTCAACATCTTAGAGAGGATCGAAAAGTAGCATGGAACTCTCTGCTCTGTTTACATCTAGTGAAAGCTTTGTACTAACTGACGCAGCGTCATCTGGTGGTCGTTACCAAAAGTTTTTTTTTTTTTTAAATCACACTTCATAATTTAAAGATATCAAATAAATATCATTCTCGAATTCAGTTTGCACTACTCCCTCCGTTCTTAATTGTGATTTTACTTAAGACAAATCCCATTAGAGACGCAACAGAAAATTATGAAATGTTTCTGTTGTGTGTTTGCCACAAAGGAAGAACGAAGTAGACATTAATTAAGAGATGGCGGAGTGCACCAACGATAGAAATATTCCGAAGAAACATCGATTCTCCGCTCAGAAGCTGTCCAGCAAGTTTAAAATAAAGCGAGGGGATGGTTCGGAACCTCAAGTACCACATCTGTTTCCTGGCGGCACTAATTAAGTGAAGTAGGTTCAACAGCACCTCTAAGAAATCCCGCTGCATCGGTAAAGTGCCTGACGACCCATTAAGAGCAGGCTGGAGGGGATTCTTGCGGTACGAGGGAACATAAACAGAGCGGCGAAGCTGCGTTTAAAACTTTCCATATCTTCGACCGTCATTCAAACTCTCCCTTGAAATAACCTTTAAGGGTTTATTCCGGGGGAAAGGGGGGGTATCATAATCTCGAGCATAAACTCGTTACTCGAAATTAGGTGCGCGCACACAAAAATCCAGACAGAGTACTCCATTAGCCGTAATATAACGTCGGTTCGTCACCGTGCGTGCGTCTGGTAGAAACGCGTGCAATCTGGCTTTCCGAGACCGAAACAGGATTCACCGGTGTGTGTCGGAGGAGGTTCAGCGGTGTGGTAACAAGGTTTGCCAAATGGCCAGCAGACACCACCATGCGGAAAACAATGACAGCCGACAGTACGGGGTAAGGGGGGGGGGTGTTAAGGACAGATATAAACAGAAACCCCAACTCGTACTCATTTATGACCAGCTAACCGATGTCTATGAACGAGAAAATAACGTACGTGTCGAAGGTCACTTAATTCGGTCGAATGGTTTGGGTTTTCATTTGCGAGCACAGTTCTTAAAAAAAAAAAAAAAAAAAGACCTCGGTTACTTTTGGAGTCTATAAAGGTGTGTGACGTCATTGTTAACAATTTTTGAAAGAATAGATTTTAGCCTGTAATTTATTCAGCTGTAAGATTAACCAAGCTACAAGGAAGTAGATTAGCCGAAATATGTTTGTTGGTCAATTCGAAATATTTTCTTTAATAGTACTGTCCGACCACAGATGCCAGACCCCTCGACACTTCTGCGCATGACACATTATTATACGTCGGAAAATTAGCTTTTCTTTTATGAAATTCTAGTTTTTAAATTGGTAAATATTTTGCTTATATAACAGTTGGAAAATTTTACGTATAAAGCACGCGATTTCGTATGTTGGTAACGAATACGTATATCGCCTTTATCCTTTCTCCCCCTTCAACACGAATGGACTCTTCTTGATACATTGCCAGCCGAGCGTCTCGCATCTGTGGTTGTACAGTAATAGCATTACGCGAGATATTTTGATTATACTGAAGTGGCAGTATTTCCCCCCCCCGTATGGTAGCATATTTTGGTAACCAGAAATAATTTAGTGTCCATACGTCCCCAAGCGAGAGATTTCATCACGAACGAAATCCTCTAATTCTGACCTGTAAGATTTAAAAAAAAAAATAAAATAAAAAATAATTTTTTTTTACGTTTTCAAAACTTGCCCGAAAAACACGCGCGCGGTTAAGACTTGGCCGCTTCGTGTTGTAATTTCAGCTTAGTAACATTGAACTGAATCAGGTGTTCGCAACTAAATGAGCATGTCTTACGTACTTGGATTGCACAGACGTTGCTGCATAATATGTACTTATTATTAATTCAAGCAAATTGCTTCCAATATCCCGTATATGGTCTATTTGGTAAAGGGGAGGAGGGATAAAAAAAAAAAAAAAATGGTTGTACAGCATCGTTTGTCCTAATCCTCGACAAATAACCTTTTAAGAAAGTTTTGAGTAATAGCACCATCGTCATCTGTGTCAACTTTCCAAACTGCCGTTAATTATTCAAATATCATTTACGCATGACATCTACATCGCCGTGTCTTTTCCCGACTTGCGAAATTTAAATATTAATACGCGATCACGTGATCGGTGACCTATTTCACTGCAAAACAAACATCGATATCGATTCGACAGAACAAAAAAAAAAAAAAAAAAAAAAAAAAAAAAAAAAAAAAAAAAAAAAAAAACACATTGCGAGCAAACATCCGCATCTGAAGAATTAATTTCACTGATGCAAATTTTGAACGAACGAATGAATTATTAACGACGGTGCTTTCACGCGAATTACGTAGACGGTGGATTTACGATTGCTAGTCGTATCCAACAAAAAGACCCAAGAGACACCCGCTTGCAAATAACAAAGGTCTTCGTTCTGTTGCAACCGAATGCCAGAGATGAATACATCGGTGAAAAGATCGCGACCGAACAAACAGAACGAAAAAGCAGATGAGTGGAAATCGGACAGAAGTATTCGCATTTTCAACCAGGTGGAGGCAAACAAATCTTTGCGATAAGAAATAGAAATTTCTTAGGACAGGACTTTTTATTTGCATTATCCGAAGAAATCTTACAGGTCTTGTACACCATCGCCAATAATGGTCGATAGTGTACTCATCTTGTTGGTGCGTGTGTCATACGGTTATGGTGATATTTAATTCTCAGAAAAGGATATTTGCTACGGTCAAGAACTTTCGCCAGACTACTAGCTTACTGGAGGGTCGTACGCCATTCATTAGATTGAAACGAACAAAAGGCTTATTAGCTCTGTGGATCTGCATCCATAGCACTAAGCCACTCGAAGAAAGACGTTCTAAGTTCGATTCCAGTCGTCCACTAGACGGAACTCTTTCTATGCCTTTCTTCGATCGCATCCCGACTTCGACGATCTCTGGCACGGGCATTTAGAGTAGGGTTTTTCTTTCTGGAAACTCAGGTTTTTATCCCAAAAACGAAGAAAATCGATCCTAAAACACGCTATTTCAGACAATAATATAAACTAGAGACCAGGAAATGGCAGCACCGCACTCTCCTCCCCGCTTACCAATTAAAATCATCAAGAGTTTTGGGCCAGTTATCTGTGACAGACTAACGGTGGAGTTTGGCTACCACGTAATTTTCAAAGGTTGCAATAGGACTAAACGGCCTTCCTTTGGAGAACAAGAAGCGTTAGTCGATACTGGATTAAATTAAATGAGCAGAAGAGTAGGCAGCGGTTGCGTTCTTGCGTGATGAATGTATTTAAATTACAATATGCTGTACAAAGATGGAATAAACACAATTTAGATTAGAAATGCTTTATCAGCTTGCGTAATTTATTCTATCGTTAATTATTTCTGCAACAGTTTAATGCGAAGAAGCAGGCGGAACATTCACCAAGGAAAGATCAAGGTTCTTTCAAGTAGATTTCTACCATCTTGGACAGTAATAATTAATAGCGATCTCTTCTAATTTTTTAAAAAAATATTGCTGTCTATTAATAAAGGAAATATCCTTAAAATTTAGTAATAAACGTTTATAAACGATGTAATAAAATTAACATTTTATCAATACTGAAAACAAAAATAGATTAAAATAAGTTTTGGTTCAACTTCAATATAAAATCGCCACTAGGGGACGCCACTGCCAACAGTCGAAATAATGCGGCCCAAATGTATTCTCATACCTGCGTGTCACATTTCCTTTGAACTTGTTTCCATATTCGAAACATTTCAGGGTGGATTGGAAACCCTTGTCGAGGAGGTAATCTCATTCATGGCGGAGAAGCACTTTTGAATAATAAACGGTTGGGGTTAGTCATGAAAAAGCGGGTACTGAGGGGGAAGGGGTGGGGGGCGACAGAAGGATATGCTGGTGCCACAGTCACCGTTCCTTTTTTTTTATTTAGTTTTTTTTTTTCTCCTTTTTCTTCTTCGAGCGTCTTATCCCCTACAGAGACCAGTCGACAAGAATTCAGATAATGTGTCCACTGAGATATTCAGCCCAAAGGTGAATCGCTTCCGTTAACGATAAACCCTCGGCCCCGCAGAGGGCAATATCAATTTGGACCAATGTTAGGAGTGACCTACTTTTATAAACTTGTGTTGCCAAGCAAAAAAAAAAAAAGAAAGAAAGAAAAAAGAAAAGAAAGAAAAATATGATCCCTTCGAATGACGATTTATTGAAATTTTTATAGCAATCGCATCTTTAACTAGCTCGAATGGGGATTTACATTGAGAACCATTCTGGGACCGATAAGAAGATAGAAAGAAATGATCTTGATCTTTTTTTATCCTTTTTGCCTGTCTCTGACTTTTTTTTTTTACCTACATATGTGTTCGTGATAAATGAATGCCAGAAATGTTTCTTTGCATTTTACTTGAGCAGAGATAGATGTTTCTTTGTTCGTTGCTTTGTTTTCGATACAATAAAATCGCATCCTATCCTTTGGCCACTTCACTCTTAAACCCACTGCAGGTTAGAAAAGTGATAAATGTCCACGTTCGACTTCGCGCCGCATGACGTCATCAACAATAGTGATGTTAACAATGCAAGCTTTGGAGCTTGTTTCGTCAGAAAGAATTCCTAGTTTTTATTTTTTTTTATTATTTTTTTCTAGGCAATTTTCAAACATTCTTATCAATTTCAAGTTGAAAAATTCAAACAGTAAATATTGAAAAACCTAAGCCAACCTTTTCGATCTGACGGGTTACTTCGTAACGTGTCTCAAGTGGCAAAGAAGATGCCGTTCTTGTTTATTTAATATCTTTTTTTTTTGTTTTGTTTTTTTGACGTTGTTTGCAACTTGTATTTGTAACCTACGAATTGTTATTATAAAAAAAAAAATGTAATACTCAATGAACAACAATAAAAGATTAAATTCTTAGCTTGAGCATGCGTAATATGAATTTGATAATAGTTCTGTTAAAGAACTCAGAATGATTCTTTGAAGTATTAACTGACAATCCGACGAAGAAAAAAAAAAAAATCTATCAACACTGAGAACTCTTGTGTGCTTAACCTTCTCCTCGATACCATTACACGCGTTAACAATGATTACGCGAGACCCAACAAGTGCAACGCGAGAGATTCAGAGGCGTTCAATTCGCACGAGATTTCAGTAACACAATAAAACTGTTGTCAGATTTCATCTGTCTCTTTTTTATATTTTTTTTGCAATTTTTTTTTTTTTTTTTTTTCTCTTCTTTGCTATTCTTCGAACGGAATTCCTAAGAGTGCAGGTAACAGCTGGAAGATTTCCTGGAGCGACATAGCGTCTACGGAAAGGCTGGTTCGTTTTCTGTTCTTCCTCCTTCGGAGAATAGGGACGACGTGGAACTTGCCACCGTAACCTTTATGTTCGACTCTACTCGGGGGAAAGAGAACTTAATCGAGTTTGTCAGCTTAATATACGCTAATTCTGATTAAATTGCAAACCGCACCTTTAATGGGGATACACGAAAAAAAAAAAAAAAAGAAAAAAGAAATATTTTAAGGATTTTTAGAAGCGAACGTATTAATATAATAATTAACATGCCCCAAAGAGATCGCACTGACGTTAAACGGACTTCATTCTTCTGCGCATGCGCAGGATAGAAGTTTTCGATCTTATGGAGAGAAAAAAAAAAAATGGAGAGGCTCTTCCTCGGTTATAACGCTTCCCGCTTCAACAATTGTGAATGCAAAAATAAGTTACCTTCTTCGTCTCATCAATTTCCTTTTTTATCGGAAGAGGGAAGACGAAAGGGGGGGTGGGGTTATCTCTTTGTTTATTTCCCATGCTTCCAAGCATAGGTCCTTGCTTATCCTGTGCGAGCAGTCCTTTGACGTTAAGAACGCCTAAAACAAGCCAAGTAAAAAAAAAAAAAAAAAAAAGCTGCAAACACCACAACCTATGTTGTTTCATTAGGCAATCAATGACCCCCGGAGTAATTCGGTTCTTGGTGGGAGTTGGGGGGGGGGAAGTTTCACGTATTCCGGACTGGAAGGAAACAAAGAGGAATGCGAGCACGTGTGCGTTCACAGATCCGTCACGCGCTGCTACTCCAGAACCGTTCGGGGGCTACAGATGTTTTCCCACAACGCACGGACATTCGTTACTCCGATGTGTAATTTGGCCCATCAAACGAGAGGCGGCCAGCTCACAAGTAACAAGTTCGGAGACAGTTATTAGGCGCGCGCTCACTGTTTATGTTATTCTCATGCTGCGTTAAGCTCGGTGAATATGAGAGAATTATTAATGGCACGATCCGTCCAAGCCCACTTTCCCCCCACGATTCTTTTCTTTGCCCACCGTCGATGCGATGGAATCGAACTGTTTCAGAGATAACGCCAGGTGGCGCTAATCGCAGGTGACTTCACCTGTCTTTTGTATTTCGTTGATTCGCCGTTTGTTAATTTATAAAGTACATCGAAGGTGCGGGGGGAGGCGTTTGTCTTCGGGTCTTCTTACAGTCTGCGCTATTGTTTTGTGTTCGCTAGTGGGATGTGCGAAGCACGTATTCGGAACACGTTTCGTCTTCGGATCAGCTTGTTTTGTTTCTCGTAAGGTGCTGTCATGCTTGAACAGCTGTTGTAGGTGGACACATCCGGAATGATGCGATGTTTGTGAGTTCGCTCGTCGAGTTGTACATCACGTACTGTGTGCTAAATAGAATTCCCATCTCTGCAACTCAACAAAAAGGACCACTTCCTGTTTTTCTTATTTTTTATATCAATAAAGCGCTAAATGTGCCAGGGACATATCTGCATGTCAATTACAATTTCCGGTTTCTTTATGAATTCTTAATCATTCGAGACATGGCAGTTGCCGATTTTACAGGTGTTTTCTAAAATCTGAATAAAGTGGTCAAGACGTCTTATGCTTTCCCAGCTATCTCAAATAATCATTTTCGCAGATATATTTCTTAGCATCCCCTATTCTACGAGTGTAAGAGATAAAACTTAAAAGAATAATTTAACTTCATAGTTTAAGCTGAAACTTCGAAGCACATATATTGCTAACGAATTAAGCAATTAGTGACAATTTGAATCAGGGCTGTCGCAACACAGGTGTTGGAAAGGCAATGGAACGATCCTGATTAGGACCAACTACAGGAACAGACACTAAATAAGCTACCAGCTTATTTAGTACACACAGAACTCAGAGAATCTACATCACATCCGTCTGGTTCAGTTAACATTAGAAACATGCATCGAGCACTTGGCCACCTGGCAATCACAAGAGGACTTGTCGTTGCCATGGAGACACGCAATCCCATTATGTCACTTTCACTTTAGTCAATCAAACAAAAAAAAAAACTTATTACACAGATTTCATTTAACTTTTTCGTTTGCCCACAAGAGGGCAGTGTGACGTCATCCCTTCACGACTTTCGATTTTATGAAGATGGCTTTTTGGAGTTGGATAGCACTCATCTGGGTAGTTTTGCATACTCATCCACCATCTGACAACGACAGTCAAGAGCTATAATCTACCACCTCGTGACAATCGACGCTTTTTCTTCATCCGCGGAAGCCAAACTGCTTTGCAGTGGCACCGAAATGAGTGCGAACTTCACTTCCAGCCTTTGATAGGCGGCCATCCAGTTAACAGTCATTATACAAACTTTCCGAAACTTTAAAAGAAAACTTCTTAAATAGGTCAACGAGTAGAGACGGCACTTAACTGTCACTTCTCCCCGAGGAACATTCCAACACCTGCTACGGACAGCAACGATAGCTTAGGGAACTTATAAGCCAAACACCAGCACTTATCTTGCAAATCCCGACGCTGGAGAGTGAATAAGTGTCTCATCCTCGAAATATCCATCGCTTCTTCGCCAGATTCTCGTATCTGGTCCTTAGAAAATCAATACAGACACTCTTCGCCTCGATGAAACCGTACAGAAACTTTGTGTGTGTGTGTGTAAGGTGCGTGCGCAGTTGCAAAGGACGTGCCCATCAATATCCGCCCCCCCCCCTAACTTCATTCCAACACTTTTGCTGAATCAGGTCCTTCACTGAATTGTGTTTCCAGCCTTTAATGACCTGCAAGTCGTCCACTATCGTAGGTTTCGTCACCTTTCCGTATTTCTTTCAATCTTGTTAGTGTTTTCCGTCGACTGTCTTGGTGTTTAACTAGAAAAGGCATCCCGATTCGGTTTTTCTGTGAAATTGAGTGGAATGCCAAACGCATTTATCCCAATTGTAAAAGGAATCCAGTAATTTGATCCAAGATAATGTAATCCTCGTGGAGCCACCGAAAGATCCAAATACTGCAGAACTTTGCAGGAATACATTGTGCGTTGTGCAGAAGCGATATCTGAGGAAAGAAAAGTAGTTCCTAAATTCGCCACGGGGGGCAGTATGATATATCGAATGTAGATGTAATTTTTCTGTGTGTGTGTGTAAGGCTATAACGACAAGAAATAAATAGCACTTTTTATTCAATTCTGTACTTTTATTCCCGTATTTAGAAAAGTTCTGAGATGTTTCCTGTAAGCATCGTTTACCATTCTCATACCTTTCTACAATACATTAGAAGTTGTAATCAAAACGTGTCGGCTATTGCTTGAAATGGCGCCCATCAAGCTCTCATTAACGTATGCTAAGCCTCAAGCTTATCTTACCAGATGGAGTTGGACATTGCAACAGCTCTGCAGCTTAAAAGCAGCTGTCAAGGTTAGCAGCGTATGAAATGTTCCTATTGGAACCAGCGATACTTGCAGCGCCATTATGTGCAAGTTCGCTTCGGTTACATACATTTGGCGCAGTATTAACTTCTACGTTTGTTTATTGGCTGACTTTTCCATTACGTTTTCACAGACGGAGTCTTCATGGACCATCGCTTTATAAGATTTGTTTGAATAACCTCTCAAGAAATAGTTTTATGACACTGAAGAAAGAATATACTGTCAGTCGCATGAGTTGACATCGTATCAGTTGGCACACAGCCGGTTTTATGTCGTATACTCTTGTCATCAACATTGGCATTAGTAGACAGCTATAGGCTGACATAGTAATTATCAATGTTACGGCTTCATTCACAGTGCTGTCCAGTCTTCGCGAATATTTAACGAAAGACGACAATTATGGAAAATTCCATTCACATTGAATAAAGCGAATCGTGAAGCTGTCTAAATCAGAATGGAGGTCAACTGTTGTTTTAGAAATACACTGAATACCCGTAATTCAAATAAATGTTCTTGATTAGCAGGTAGAATTTCAGTGGAAAATGATGGCTATAACCTATGGTAAAGTGGAGTCTATGAAGACTCGCTGTGGAACAGATGTAGCAGATCTAGGAAAGGGCTTTTCTCGAAGCTGCTTTTCCTGATTTGTCAAGGAATTAAAAAGTAGCTTGTTTGTAAACTTTTGATGGTATCGAGATCCTTCTGGAGACCCTGGTTATTCATCTCGCAAAGCGGACAAACCTACCACAGGAAAATATGGAATTAATAGATAGAATCCACTCGCCTCATGGAGCTATTGTGCATCTGCAGATAGCACTGAACCTGTAACTGTTGTTGCATTTTTTTTTTTTGTAGATAATGTGTGTTTCAAGGATGGTTTGCCTACTTATGAACAAAAAAAAAAGAAAAAAACCATACCTGTTCTTATAGATGTGTCTATAATTTCAACAGATCTATTTAGAACGTCATGGATTTGCCACATTCAAAGAAACTTTTCTACTGTAAAGCGAAGCAAACGCAGTCCCAAATAAATCAAAATTCTACACAACTTCACAGCACAATTCTACGCGTGAATACTCTGTGTGAAACAATATAAAAAGTACTTCCATTTCTTTATAAGAAGATCCTTTCTTGTAACCAAATTGTCCTCCATTTTCACGAACCTTCAATTTTCTCCTAGAGTCTGTTCACCTTTGTCCGGGTGCCTTCATTGGAAATTCGAATATTTAACAAGTCATCACGCATAAAGATCTTGTACATGTGAATTTTTTCTCTTCATATTTGGGAACCATTTATGCCAGCACCTGCTTCAATCTGCTCACCTTACGGGCTCTTTATATATTCAATTAGGTGTTTCAAGAGTTGCCCGAATTAGCATTTGACTTGGTACAGACAGCGAGCATATTATACCGAGACCTTAACTCGTTATCCATGCACACATGAACGAAAGTGTGCAACGCGAGAGCTGTTCGTATTCACCAACGAAAACTGCCCCGAAGAAATCTATAATTAGCTTCGTCTACAAAGGGGTGGTTTTGTTTCTCGTGCTACTTAATGACCGTCACCTTTGTTCAATCGTGACAGACGTGATGATATCGGTCATTGTTAGGATGTGGCCTTGAGGCCCCGTTTATATTGGAACGGGTTAAATACGCCATGAAGGGGAGGCTGCTGGCTAGACGCCTGCACTGTCCTTGCAACACTATGCCATGAAGGGCGCTGGCTGGCTCGCGGGGATGGCATGTAATTGCACTCGCAGTTATGCGATATTCAGCCTTGTTTTACACCTTTTTTTTTTTTTTTTTTACTTCTGCTCAAGTTCACGAAATAAGTTTGAACATATGCGTCTCTAATAATTATTAGGATAATCACTCCTATTTGTTAATTTCTAAAAAACGAATATAGTACTTTAAACATAACAATGACGTCCATTTTGGATGCTCTATCAGCGAAGCGATAGCAGTAGAAATCTTGGAGGGCACCGTGGGCATGATTGTTTGCGATTTTTTGCTCAGTATTATTATTATTATTATTATTATTATTATTATTATTATTACGAGACACCCTCCCGGGAGTCCAAAGACTCATCGAGGAACCTACTCTACAACTCTCCGTCTCCACCACTTGCAACTATCTTCATCATCTACACCAACGCCATCTACCGCCGACTACCACTCCTAGTATTTTCACAGACAATCACAAATATCCATGCCTACAGCGGGATTCGAACCCGCAACCTTTTGGTTGGAGAGCAGATACGCTAACCACTCGGCCAACCAGTTATGAGACAGCTTATTGGAGGCCTGAAGTGGCTTGAAAAGTTTCATGTTTTCAAAAATCCTTAGCCCACCCACGATAATGATGTAACTATAGGTTTATAACCTTTTGGGAGTGAGAGTTGCATAAAAAAATCATTAAATAAATGAGTCCAGGAATATTCAATATTTGGAATTGACGGTTGAAGAGTCCAGTCGACAGTAGAAGAAAGTAAGAAAAAACTTGCAATTTAATGCGATTCTTCGATTCAATTTTCATTCCCACCACCAATGGAAATCTCAATCGCCACTCGAATCGACTCTTAAGTTTAAATAAATTCATCGAGCTCGTCTTCCATCGAAGCCGTTCTTATATATTCCAACTCCATTCTCCAACCTGACAACCGAATGGTGCGAAAAAAAAGCTTTCTACGTACAATACAAACCGTAATTGCCCAAACAGACTGCCAATCACTTCAGCCAGCGGAGACTTCTTTCGGCCCAGCCGTTTACAGACTGCTTCATCCTCTCGCGCGCGTGTGAATGGATGAAAACATCAGCGCAGACAGCGCTGCCAATGAGGGCTATTAAACCACCCCGTTAACACTGGTTAATGAACAACATTAGCTTGTTAATAGTCGAAATGGTTGTGGGGTAGGGATCGACGAACCCATTTGTGGAATTACCATCAATCGGTCATTGCGAAACTGCGTTCAAGCACTCCGTGTATTTCCTTCGCACCTCCCCCCCCCCCGAACCTTCCCTACCCTTCTCTTTTCTCTGCTTTTCATCCGTAAAGGGTTTCAATAATGTCTCTGCTCTTTTGTCCGGGGGAAATGCCGAAACCATGGTTGTGATCTCGGGCGCGCGCGTGACGGAACAATAAGCTCTCTGCCGACCGTAAGTAGCTCGACCGCAGGACCAAGAAGGCTCGGGGTCTGCGAATCATTAAATTGGCATCAGCACTGGAGGGTTTATCGATTGGAGTCGGTCGGTGCAAGAACAAACGCCCGAAGAGGATCCTCAGTCGTTCGTTTTCTTTCAGCCTGTCTCTTTCTCTCTCTCTCGTAACCCTCCAACCTTTCTCCCCCGCACTGACTCCATCTTAGTAGCGTTGCCATTGAAGTTCCGTAGACAATTGGCGGATCGTGACAATTCGATACAGAAATTGTGCCCCGAACTAAATACTGGCACCAGATTGCACTTCGACGGAGTTTTTATTTATTTCCTTTTTTTTTTTTTACGTTTCGCTGTACTCACAGCGAGAGAGAGATCGATTCACAAAAGAAAGCTCCTTCTGTCAAGGAATAAATTGCTGATGGGGATATCACCTTCCCCAGGATAGAGCGCTCACGTGACTTGACATAGTCTCTTATCCCACTGCGATGCAGGGCTTGCAGTTACACTTCATATTAGTAACCGGAGATTTTTTTTTTTCCCTTATTTTTATCTTTGACTGCTTTATTTCTTTGAGGGGAAAATGTACAAACCGGTACCATAGTGAAACAAATGCTCAATAAAGTTGTTCTCTGCAAACCCGGCTGAACAAAGTAGTCTTGGCTTACGTTTTTATTTTTCCAATGTTAAAAAATATCTTCTTTATATATGAATATTATTTTTGTGTGTTTGTTCATCAGAGTAAGAAATGAATTAAAGACGACACTAGCGCCATCTGTTTTACACTGATTCGTTAGAGGGGGAAAAAACAGGAAAGAGGTTGGACGTAATAAAGTAAGGGCGTTGATTTCAAAATAAATCTGTATGGCGCATACTTGTCAGATGGGTAAGGGGGGGGTGTAGATGGAAATAGTAAGATGGGTGCAGTTGGGTTCACGAATTGGTGGGATCATTCTTCAATAAAATAAATAAAAAAAAAAATAGGGGGAGATGCTCAGGGGAAATGAAGGTGGCTTTAGGGCTATCAATTTTGTGGCGTTCGTTTGAATTCCTCGGATGCCATGCAAACATTTAATACAATTCGAGTTGTGCCTTCACTTCATTGCGTATTTTTCCCTTTCTCCAATTCCCCCGAGGATTCACTTCCTACATCCAAAAATAAATAAAGCGAGCATTCATTTAGTTTTATTGTGCAGATATCCCTTCCAAGTTTCAGCGAAAAACAGACAACTGTGTAATATTTCAAGGCCCAAATAGGGGTGATAAGATCCCTTCTGACTGCAAGCAGAACTATTTGGCTGACATTTACGAAACAGAAGCGAGATGAGGGAAAGAACGAAGGACAAAAACAAACATTCTCATATGAGAAAACACTTACATTTTGCAAGGTAAATCAGTAAACACATGGGGGGGGCAGCCCCTTTTTCGGTAATGACATCACAGTAGATAGAAATCTCTACGTTAAAAAAAAATTAAATTGAATTTTTGATGGTTTTTTTCTATTTCTGTTCACTCTAAAAGTTGTCGCCTTACACATCAGGATTTTCTTCGCAATCACTTCTATTTAATAAATATAAAACTTTTGCATTAGAGTGCGTTCTTCTATTTCTTCTAATCTTTCTTGTTCAATTGGGAACTGCATATTATTCGTTGACGGTACTTTTTAAAAGCCCTCCCCCCTCCCCTACAAGTAACTCTCTCTCTTTTCGGTTTATTACATGCCCGCAAATGGCCGGTAAAGGCACTCAAGATATTTAATAAGCGAACGACAGAGAGTGTTAAGTTTCTCAATTTACGAGTTTCAGATACGAAGAAAACCTATTTTCCCTTCAGATGTCTTTCGTTTCTTGATATTAAGAAGTTTCTTAGACTTGTAGTTTTTATTCTTCAATGTTTTTATTAACTTCTTACACGATTGCGGTTGTACGTCGTTTTTTATTATTATTATTTCAAAAATGTTTTTTTTTTTTTCGATTTCGTTTCCTAGGTGTCGCTGCAGTACAGCACAAATTAAAGATGCCGCTAAGCTTGTTAACTTACCTAAGGTTGTAGTGATGCCAATAAACAAGGTACGAGAAATCATCAACGGAAGGAAAGGGTTGGATGGGTGTAAACAAGAAACCTATCAGCTATTGTAAGCAGCTTAAGACGATATGGGAAGTTTCCACTTAAAAGCATATCTTTTGATGATGAGCTAAGAGGACTTGGGAGATGCGAGTGTATCAAAGCTAGCCACTCTTGACTTGTCCAATTAATCTACTCGTTGTTAATCTCTACTGGACGCCATCAAAGTTAATTGGCTGCATCAGACTAACTGTGAGTGTGGAGATTGCAAGCAGGCCTTAATTAACATTTGGGGTCTGTGTAAACAGACGTACGTTGGGAATCCGTCCTAACGGAATGCACCTTTAATATCCCGATAAATGCAATAGACGGAGAAATTAAATACTGTAGGTTTATGTGAGAACACGGAGCTTTTCATACCTTGATTTCGTATAATATTTTGGCTTTGTTGCAGACGATACTCATCATCTTTCTCTTCTAATTATGTACCCAATTGTTATGTATGAAACACGCAGAAACGTGACTCGCCGAATCCAAACGAACTCCACTGCTCTCCAACTCGATTGTTAGCTTACGCTGAATCTTTATGAGCTAAAGGAGTTCATTTTTCAACTTATGAAAGTAGTTTTGAGCTGACTGAATACGTTTTCCTTGAAATTAATTTTTAGACCGAATAGATACAAGACGGCCATTTTTGGAAGTAAAACAAAACTGTCTAATTATGCCAAACGCCACAATGGTACCAAGTCCCTTAAACTGAATCTTGTTTGGTTGCGCAGAAGACACCTACAGGATTAAGTCTACGCAGACTTGCCATCGACGATAAGTCAACAACATTTTTCTCAACTTTCTCTAATAAGATTGCACGGTCTCTTGTGCTATTTTCTTTTCCCTTGGACGCTATTCTAACTTGAATGTTTGCGGAATATTTGAACACCCCTCTCTAAACCCAATTATCCAGTAAGTCCACTTGGGATGGATGGTTTTGTATGCGCGTGCATGACTCCCCCCCCCCCCCACGCGTTTCGTTCTTGTAATGTATTTCGGATGCCACTCAACGCAATGCAAAATTCACTTTGCGTATCTCGCACACTTGTGGGAAATGTTTTTTCTTTCTTTTTTTTTTTTTTTTTTTTATTCTTTCTTCAGATTAATTCACTTCCGCTTAAAAATCCCTCCCCCCTTTCCAACAGCTTAAGCAAACTGCTAAAGTGTTAGACAAACAGCGGTCCACCGCCTTGTCAAAACAATACCATCTGTATACTATACGGGCATAGAGTCGTACGGAACTATTTACAGAACTTAGAGAGGTTTTTCAAGTCGGTCGGCAGTAGTGGTGGTGACGGAAACAACTCTTATATGAGCACCAGCTGGACTCACCCGCCTATGTATATGTGCCAACGAGAGGATAAGCAAGGATGGGTGGGATTTGCGAACTTCAAAAGTACCTAACACACACACATTCCCAGAAACATTTTGAAGGATTTCTTATACTGAGAGAAATATAGAAAAATGTTTACTTTCCTGGGTTCCCTGCAAAAATATTTTTGGTCCGTTATCATACAAAGGAATATTGAAAATATCTTTAAGAAAACACCAGCCTAAGATTTTCTTCCAAAGATCGGAAATATATTTGTGTAATAACCGTAATATAGTCAAAAGTTTAATATACCGTAACTATATGACAAAATATTTTTTTTTACAGTCGAAACTACCAACCAAAAAACTCACGATTTAATTTGCATCTTTGACTTGATGTCCAATCGATATATTTTTTTTTTTAATTTTCACCCGATTAATTTTTATGGCATTCAACGTTATATATATATATATATATATATATATATATATATATATATGATGTAATGATGTGCGCGAGCCTATACAGGCTCGCGCACATCATTACATATCATACACCTTAATTTATATTCAATCGTCTGGATAATATGATTTTTACCACCGGGTGTGACATCTGTTGTTGGTATCGAGAGGCTAAAATTTCCAGAGTAGTTTGCTGGCTTTCTTTACCCCCCCCCCCCATATTGTCTACTATATGGAGTATAAATACTCTTTGAGGATGGGACGAACAGACACCCTGGGATCTGGGAAAGGAACGAGCACCTGCTCCATTGGAGGATAGAGCAGTAGAGCGGTTTCACGGATCGGCCGCCAGATAGTGCACGAGGCCGAACCTAATGCGTCACCATTAAGAGGCATCTGGTGAATAATGCAGCGGCCAAGTACTCTGCCAGGTGTGTTTGAAGGGTGTCCGAGTAGGGGAAATGTGGGAAAATTGCAATAGCAGCTGAGAAAGGGAGAGAGACGGCTCACATGTGTGGTGTAACGAAAAGGTCATCATCTTGCTCTGTTCCTTTCAGTTGTATGCTCCTCTGTCTCTCTCATTTCAAATTCAGCTTATCTTTTCCCTTCCTTATTCTTTTTCTCAAGTTCCTCCACCGATCACGTAGAATAACTTCTACCATACAAAGTCATTCCCTCAAAAAGACTAAGCGAATCAATCCCTTTCCCCCCCCAAAAAAGGGATTGAAGAATTTCAATATCCAGCCAATCTAGAAAATTCTGGTGGCTCCTCTCTCACGACAGCATCTTTCCAGAGAAAATTTCGACTTATGCCTATTCTTCCAGCTTCTGTGCATTTGTCCAATAACATGAAAATTGGTGGCTAACTCAAAAGGTGAGCAGTAAAAAAAAATCAATATTATTCAGTAGATCTTCCAGACCCGAACCATCAAGGACAACTCTAATGCGAAACTGACCTTTTTTCTTTGCTACTTCCCACTATTTTAATATTTGTTTCATTAATCACATAATTTTATTTATAGATTTATTTTTTTCTTCTTTTTATCTTACCAGATTCGCTCTGCTATTCATCTGACTTTCTCCTACCACATAGTTTTCTCATAATTTAACAATGTTTCGGTTATCAGCTCGATACGATGCATTCACGTCTTTTCTTACAAAATAAAGAAAGGAAGACTGTCTACTTACGTTCTTTCAGCTATACTAAGAGTTGAACTACACTCCCGACGCTTAGCATTTCTTTCCTGTTTCTTGCATAAATCTACCACCATAAGAATTTCAGAATCTTTTAACATCCAGAAGGTCGTCAAGTCGGTTGACCACCATTATCTTTGAGTTAGGACATGACTGCTCCTAACCCCTTCCAAAATGGTGAAAAAATTCATACAGTGGCTTTTATGGAAGCCCCCCCCGCAACACACACACCAGAAAAGATTCTTTCTGAATCCTAAGCTGTTCACAACAACGTCTATAGGTTGCTATTTATAAAATATATAAATCGATATTTTTTAAATTTCTTGCAGCTGTTGTTGTTATAATACCTTCAAGTTAGAAACTAAAGAAAATCTGCACAACTGTGAACTATGTGTTTCAGGTTTATTTTCTATAAAATGTCATAGCGATGACCATTTTCTTGATAATCGATTATAGTTGCCTGGATACCAACTCGGACAACAATGGGTTTGAACAGCCTTTTCCGATGCTCTAATTTCATAAAAATACAATTTCTATAACGTTAAATTAAAAAAAAAAAGTAATTAATCGGTTAGTTCGTCGTGGTTATATTTTTAATTGTTAATTTTTTTTTTTTCAAAAAAAAAAAAAATCATATTTTATTTTACAAACAAGAACTAGTCTAGTTTCAAATATTAATAGCAAGACACTCAAGATTATTACCCAATTAGCTGAAAAGCTCTTATCTGAAACGGCTATTTTCATAACGTTCGTGGCTTAGATACGGGATCCTCCAGCACATCATTTAATGTGTGCGTTTCCTCCATAAAAACAAAATAATTGCTTTCTGTCTAAAGTGCTGTAACCGAGCTTGTGAGACTAGGTGTAATGATCGAAAGATAATAATGGTGGACCATTTTAGAACAAAAAAAAAAAAAAAATTACGATTATACCCTTAAGAAGAGGCATTGTTAAAGGCATTAGCTAACTCCACGTGTTCATCCCCACTATCGTCTTCTCTTCCGACCTTAATAGTCGTGTACATAAGGCCAAAACGAATATTGGCTGTCCTTTTCCCAATACCTGATAAGCCTGAAGCATTTCTCTCCAGTAACGACGTCTTAATTATGACATCACAAGAAAGACTGCATCGGCCCTCGGGGGTCATCACGCACATTCAAGCCTTCGAGGTTATACAACAGCAGACACGGAGACAATAGACTTTAATCAACGGAATAACAGCTTTTCTATATACTCAAACCACCAATTTCATAAACGTCAGCATGTAAAGACCCTAACGGTAGGGGGTAGGGGGGGGAGGTAATGAACATTTTAGGGATAGTAGTTAGCCATTAATGTTGAAAGATATGCCAAATTAATGGCCTATTGGAGGTAACGAAAATCTTTATTTTTCGTCGGCAATCATGAAGGAATGGGAGGGGGGGGGGTTAGAAATTAAGGTGAATATGAAGAGACAAAATTAGGTATAAATAAGTACTGTATTGATTCTATTAAGAAAAAAAAGCTCTCCAAACATAAGGTAGCGTAGGAAATGATTAAAAAAAAAAAATTATTATTGGAATTATTAAACGCTAAAAGGAAATTAAGCTTAATAGAGATTGAGAATTGTGGTCGGAAGTTGCATTATCTTTCATTAATATAATGTGCGCAAGTCAAATGAGCTCATCTGCATATTTAACAAGACAGATAATGCTAATTCCCGATAAACATTGCTTCCAAATCAATAACGCAATCCTCTTTCATTAAATCTTTTATCTGGGAGCGTGCATCATTTTTCTTTTGTATTTGTGACAAAGCTGTTTACTTGGTTACGCGCACACACACACACACAGAGAGAGAGAGAGACAGACGCGAGAGTAGATGTCATCTATTCGCCTACAAAATTTCACAGACTTTTAACAATAGAAGAAAAGAATGGAAAGTAACCACAAAATTTAAAAAAAAAAAAAAGTGAAACGGATTACTATGAGACGTCCTCGCGCGGGTTTCTCGTGACACGATCTGCATATGAAATGGTCTTCTATTGTTTAGGTTTCTAGATGCGAATAATGAAGAATGTCAAGAAATAAAATGGCTGTTATAAATTCTTACTGGAGACGCAATATGACAGCGACGTATATGGATTACACGTGTCAAAATTGCGGGAAGTTTGCAAGATTTTATAAAATGTTAATGTGACGTTCACTCGGCGGTAATTACACAAACATGAATTACACATTTGATCTGGGGTACGAAAGGGCGGAAGTGCACAATAAGTTTTGAATGCGTTTGCCACAGAACTGCGAAGCCAAAGTTTTCGAAACGAGGGAAACGAAGTTGAGTAGTTCGAAACAAAAGAATGCATTCGAGTAACGAATACATTAATCATTTAAGGAGTTTTGTTTTTGTTTTTTTCGGGTGTCGTCTTAGGCAATAAAATATTGTTATGGCGTATTTAATCATTTGTCTGTCGTGTGCTTCAATTGTGTACAAATGATATATGACACATTTATGTAACCAAACTGAAGGAGAAAAAAGAAACTTTTTTTTTTTTTTTCATTTCAATATTGGTTGCTTATTGCTACTAAAATACCTTAACGTCAGTTTTTAACACAAGTTCAGATAGCCGTCCTTGATGTGAAACCACTGACCAGCAAGAAGGTAGTCAATTAATAAACACGTTATCAATATATTCATTTTGAAAAGCTTAAATAATAACTACAATTATTTAAAATTAACCAGGGCATCACGTCTGCTAACTATCAATATTCAATTTTTGGAAATTGATATTTCAAAAAATATCAATTTTTCTATTTTATGGATGACGGGATTTGAATCTACGCATCTCTAGCAAGACTAACACATTCCATTTGGGATGAAAAACATCTACGTTGGAATCCACTCAAGAAAGAAAAGGGCATTTATAAAAGCCTTTTAATTGACGGTGAGTTAATCATTCTTAGGTGGGGGGGAAGAGTTTATTTTTTCAGAACCCTTTTTCCCCTTTCAATGTTTAGAATGGAAACTATTCTGATTGGGTTCATAATGAACATTTGAAGCTTTTTCTTAAAAAATATTAGACAACCACTCAGAGAAACCTTTCCTATGAATGCAATATTTCATTACGAGAGTTCTACAACTTGTTTCCTATTGTGTACAAGTGTCATGATGGATTTGTTATTAAAAACAAATGCACATTAAAGAGGTCTCAATGGCATAGTCGAAATGCTGCGAGTCAATCGGTTGGAAAGGCTGAACCTGGATTTTATCAAGGATGAGAGGAACTCTCTGGGTAATATGAATTAAGGGTAAGTAACCAGTCTAAGAAGGAAATAAAGATTTCTGCCTGTGGAGAACTCCGTTTTTTTTTTTTTCCTTTGAGAACACATTCAATTAAGAATTCATAATACACACAACAATAAGTTAAACAAAACTAACCAAAAATAGGTGAATTGAGGAGATGACAAGGATATTACAGAGTATCAAAATAATTCTGTTGAGTTATGTTATCGGGATGCACAAACAATCCTGCTGTCATAATGATGTATGCATGTGACAACAAGATACAGATCAGAAGACAACTAAGATGAGAAGACCCTCTAACTTATTGAAAATACTCGAAAGAGGTTTTAAAGAACTTGGAAACGGAATACAAAAGAGGATTTGGGAGGGGAAAGCAGATCACGTGCCCTTTTGTGTCGACATTCACTGATGAGTGATTATGCCTGCTAGCCACAGAAGATGACTGATGGTCGGGAAATGGAAAGCAAGATAGGCCCGGAGTAATATTGGCAAAAAAAGTGGGGGAGACGAACTACGATCTGGAGGAACACGCATGAAATCCCCCCCCCTCAACCAACGAAATGGACTTAAGGAAAAATCAACGCACAAAAGAAAACGTAAGATAACAACAGACGAGTTCAAGTTCTCATCACAGTTTGTGTAGCTCAAAATATAAATTTTGTATCAATGTGCGACGTCACAATTTATCATTAGTGTTACGAAGAGTCTAAAATCCCGATCTTTTGATTTAGAGTTGAAATCAGAAGTTGCCATATTTTCCAACTGTTCATTCACCAAGTCGTTCATTGATTTTTCCCTCGAATAAGAATTTGTGCTCTCTGCATTCCCATTTTTTTTTTTATTCTCTTTCCATTTTTCAATCTATTATCTCCGTTTATTTTAATTATCTCTTCACGGCATCATCTCTTTCTGCCTATCTGTATACTTAGTGCATTTTTTTTTTGTCTCCCTCTAGATCTTCTTTTTTTTCAAAAACCGTTTTTATACAAAACGTTGGGTAGTGTAGATTAATGATGCCCATAATGACTTCATACCCATTTTTACTTTCCATACGCAGTAATGTTGAAGAGATTTAATAGCGGCCTTAAAAAAAAAAAAAATTTAAATCGAATCACCTAAGTTTACATTGGACATATATGCAGATTTCATTGCAAGTACACCAAGTCTGAATATTAAATTTTCCATAAAAATTTTGATTTCTACTATTCTCTTTAAGTCGATTCGTGGGAAATTCATCTGCTAGCAACTCCAAACTTCCAATTATTCACAAAATGGAATACAAAGTGGGAAAACGAAGTATTTAGAAGTACAATTAAAGAATCATTACACATACAAAACCCCGATATCTTTCCCTATTAGACAGTTTTTTCCCCGGGCCTGAATTGCTCCTCATGATACAAAGGACCGAGTTGTCTTCACTGTTTTCTATTCATCTTCCTGAATAGTTGGGGGTGCTGTATATAGATGCGAGTTCGCTGAAACATGCTAACGTATAATTTGACCTTTGACACAAAAGGTCAGCAGTCTTGTCGAAGTGTTTTTACCCAAACTCCCGCTCATTCCCTCCTCACCCCCTTTGTAAAGGGCACCTTCCCACTTGAAATTCAATTCGGTGTGGTCCTTACGGAAGGAAATTAATTTTCAGACTGACAAAGTAGGTAATTACAAATAACAACCTTAAAAGTTCAACGTCAAAAAAAAAAAAAAGTTCAAAAGGAGGTTCACGTAATGAAGCGTTCCGCTTTGTTTCGTGGCCACGAGCCTCAAGAGCCCGAATGGTACTAATTAGAGAAACCACCGTATAATTGAAATTCCGCCCGCCAGTAACAAGGAAAAGCTATTAATAGAGGGATGGAAAAATTACACGAACCATTCTTCGGACCCTGTAATTGACCGGATCACTGTTTCCAGGACTTTCGAGAACAAACTTGGGAGAAAAGAAGGGGGGGGGGGTTGAAAATGATGTTTAATTGGAGTTAGGGTGCGATAAGGGAAAGAAGTCCCTTAGTATAAGCAGTCTATTTAAAAAAAAAAAAAAAATGTGAAAAAATCTTCAATTGAACGCTAAAAAAACTGGCAAAAAAAAAATAAAAATTCAACTGCGTTTGATGATGAAGAGGAGGCTTCCTCCTAAGATGAGCAGCAGGAGGAACTGAGCGTGTAGTAAGTGGGGTGACATACGATTAGACATGTCAGCTTCTTTGTTAACTACACTGAGTGAAGGAACTGAAATGTAGGTATTCGTAAAGCAGTGTTTGAAATCTGGTGGGGGGGGGGGGGATGAGAAAATAAGTTTTAAAAGAGGTAAACCGTGAGTAGACATAACTATACAAATAAATAACGGAAAAACTCACGTAGAAATATTATTTAATAGTATAATTTTCGCCTGTGTGTCACAGGCATCTTCAGTACAATTAGGCACCAAAAATTAAACACTAACTGACAATTCCAAAAAGCGCCACCTAAGTAGCTGGTGTAAGATAACTGAAAAGGTCAATAACTTTCCTAAAAAAAAAATAAAAAAAATAAAATAAAATAAAAAAAAAATTTAAAAAAAAAAAAAATAAAATAAAATTTAATACAATAAAAAGTTAGGAAAGATTAGCTGATTTGTAAAGTACTATCTCCCAAAAAGGGGATAGACGTAAGCCGTCGGATCTGTTTAAGTTAGGAGAATGAAGTAGAGTTTCACATGCTTCTTTATAAAGGCGTTCCATGAGAAACTGACTTTTGTGAAGAACTCTTGTCTTTCTCCAATGAACTCTGTGTCTAGTGAAGATGGCATGTTCTGCAAGTCCAGACTTTTCAGGTTTAAAGTATTCAATATAAGATTGGTGTTCTTCTAGCCGAATGTATGGAATGGCTCTTCTGATGAACTTCAACAATTTCTCAATAAGTTAAACGCATTTCATCCTAGGATCAAGTTTACCCTAGAAGTAGAATCAAATAAGCAGTTAGCCTTTTTAGATCTTCTAATTCTTCGCCAACCAGATGGTAACCTACATTTCTCAGTTTATAGAAAGAAGACTCATACAGGCCACTATATCCATGCAGAATCTCATCACCATCCCAGTCAAAAGGCAGGAACTATTAAAACACTGGTTCATCGGGCCCACTCCTTTTGTTCTACAGACGATCTTTTACAGAAAGAAATACGATATATAACTTCTTCCTTTCTATCTAATGGCTATAAGAATTGCTTCATTAAAAGAACTTTGAGTAGATTTAATATGTCTCCCTCTTCAAACACAGAGGAAATAACGCGCATTACCATCCCTTATATACAAGGCATCAGTGAACGTATAGCAAAAATTTTAAAACCACTGAATATTTTTGTTGCCTTTCGACCGTTTAGAAAAATCTCCACCTTTCTCGCTTCTCCAAAGGACAAGCTTCCACATCTTAATCATCCAGGTGTCTACCAGATTCCGTGCTCTTGTGGATTATGTTATTTCGGACAAACGGGAAGATCTGCCTCCATTCGGCTAGAAGAACACCAATCTTATATTGAATACTTTAAACCTGAAAAGTCTGGACTTGCAGAACATGCCATCTTCACTAGACACAGAGTTCATTGGAGAAAGACAAGAGTTCTTCACAAAAGTCAGTTTCTCATGGAACGCCTTTATAAAGAAGCATGTGAAACTCTACTTCATTCTCCTAACTTAAACAGATCCGACGGCTTACGTCTATCCCCTTTTTGGGAGATAGTACTTTACAAATCAGCTAATCTTTCCTAACTTTTTATTGTATTAAATTTTATTTTATTTTATTTTTTTTTTTAAATTTTTTTATTTTATTTTATTTTATTTATTTTATTTTTTTTTTAGGAAAGTTATTGACCTTTTCAGTTATCTTACACCAGCTACTTAGGTGGCGCTTTTTGGAATTGTCAGTTAGTGTTTAATTTTTGGTGCCTAATTGTACTGAAGATGCCTGTGACACACAGGCGAAAATTATACTATTAAATAATATTTCTACGTGAGTTTTTCCGTTATTTATTTGTATAGGGATGAGAAAAGAAGTGAAATTATTCCGAAAAAGATGGCGGTCGTATAATAAAAGTGACAATAGATTTGTCCTGCCTTTCAGAAGTCCTCTAAAACATAAAAAAGTAGTTAAAATGGCTTAAATCTTCTCACAATTTACATTTTGTGTCCTGTCTAAAATGCTTAAAGCTATATTTAGTTGCCGTGTGATCCATCCGGGCAGGTATGGCACCATCTTTGGAAATTATAATGCCATTGGTTGATGTTCTGAGCGTTCTCTGATTGGTATACGTTAATGCGGAATGAACAATTCGAGTATCAACAGAATGATGACTTAATGCGCATGCGTACGATGATGTATTAGTTTTCAACTTCACGTCAATTGTAAATTAGATTGACTAAAAGCTGTTGTGTGATGCATCTCAGCTTTTATTTGGAATACAAAAGCGTTATGACAATGCCAGTGGTAACTGCCTGATGCAACGACTCACGAAGTGTTTACGAGATTCAACATGAGTTGCCTTAGTATTGCCTTACTTAAAAAGATTCAGGGTAAAAGCTGAATTACATCGTATCTCAAACGAAATATATTATTACTGCACGTGCACACAATAGCTTTCGCGTAAAAACAAAATGATCATTCATTCGCTCCACCATCTTCTACCAATGGCACGTTATTAAAAGAGGGAAAAAATCCAGGAAAAATGGTGACGTCAGGGTTTATCGATCCGAAAAAGACAGTCACATGCGGAGAGAGAAGAAGGTATAATTAGGTAAAGACTTTCTGAACTCGATGTTTTACGGCTGCTGGAGTGATTGTGACGAAGTTAACGAAGCAGAAAACATGGCAACTAGGACAAAGTGTCTGGCAACAAAGAAAGCACCCATGACGGGGAGGCCGAAGAACAACGAACTTCAGAAGGAGAAAGAGGAAAGGAAGCAAAAAATGAGAAAAAGTGATGCGAGATAAATGCTGGTCATTGTCATAAAAAATAAATTGCCCAAGTCCCCTCCATCTTTCAAGTCTTTTTTGTGACCACCGACAATTCACCTTCACCCGCACATTTCATCCTTACAGGTAATTCTTCGTTATTAACTTCGTTCATTCTTCGGCATTCTTCCTTGTTTCCCTCTTGGACTATAGTAGTATTTGGGTTGTCCGTCCGTTCCCCCCCTCCCTCCCCCCACACAGATATTCAAGGGCTGTTTAGTTAGCATCCATCATTTTCTTTCTGAACATTTCATTAATATTCACTTTACTGCCTGCACATTCCATTAAGAGTTTTTTTCGCAATTTCTTTCATCCAGATTGTATTAGCAACCATTTATCTTGGTGGTTTTGATGATAAGTATTATCAGCCCACCTTTCAATTTTTTTCTTCTTTTTATTTTTTACTTCGGGAGATATTATTAGCATTAATCTCCAGTTGTTATTCATCGCATTATCTGCTAAGTAACTTAATCTATCGTTCTAATACCTGAAAATTAAAGGGAATTTCGCATCTCCAAAGATTTATAATATATGCAGATGGAAGGTGAAGAATTTAAAAGCTTATCAATGCTGTTTAATTTTAAGCTAACTAACGATGCTCTTGAGTGATAGTCCTACTAAGTAGGTGTCGCCTCATGAAGGTCGCTTCAAGAAAGTCGAAACGTTTCTGCAAGAAATGAATATTATCTTAATCCTTATTAAAGATACTTTGGGGGATAAATTGGCCTTCATTTATTATATTTTTTTTGTCTAGATTTTATTGTATTTTTTATTTTATTTTATTTTTTTCAGTATTAAAGCACAAATTAGCTCTCAGTGGAACTGGGCAAAGACGTTTCTACAAGAAATGCTATTGAATGATAGTTTTCAAGATTATGACAGTCATTTTATCTTTAGAAAAAATAAAAGTTCACTGGCGGATAAAGCGCAAGACGGGTAGATATAGAATAACGAAATCCTTATAAAGAGGGTGCATTTTTTTTTCTCTGTCCATAGCAGTAGGCTCGCACTTACATAGCAACACTAAATCGAAACATCTAAATGGGAAATATACAACATTATTCTGAAAACGTGACACGAGCCACGTTTCGTTGTCATAGAAACTGCACTCATCGCGTAGCTTATCTGAATAACCTTTCTATGGTTATAGCATGGAATGTAAAGAGAAAAACAACGTCAAAAAAAAAGGGGGGAAGGGAGTGTTGGAGGGGAATAAAAAAAACTGAAAAACGGTGTCCAAGCCCGTAAGACGTTAAAGGGAGGCAATTTTAGGCTACGAGACGAAGCAGTAAACGACAAAAAGACTCAGAGGAGCCGTTACACACAAAACACTTGGGAAGTAAAAGTTCATTTCGTTCCCTTTTGCATTTGACTGAAGTTTATGGCGGCGACATGGCGTGGGTTTGCGCGCGCGCGCGCGCGCACACACACGCTGGAGTTTTCATTTATGTATAAAACGGATGGAGCTGAGTAGCCTTTGAGGCACTCCATTTTTCTGTCGCTGCATCTTAACGACAGCATTTCTATTTCCCTCATCTGTGTGTGCGCGCACATGTGTGACAGAACGTAAGCTGTTTGGATTACTTCTGATTATTTCTTTCCATTCACAAGAAAATCAACTCGTGTGGAAATCGGGTCTATTTAAAACGCGCGAGGGAAAAAAAAAAAAAAAAAACCCCGGCAAATATGCTCCTTCTCCCCCTCTTTTCATCTCCTCGTGCAGACATATCTTTTATCATAAAGAATGCCGTGACATTAAAGTTGAAGAAATATTTTCAAAGTTGCATCTCTTAAATAGTGTGTGTGTGTGTTCACGTGCTTTGGCTTCGTCTTCGTGTTTCTTAAAGGAATTCGACGCTCCGAGAATGTTAACAATGTCAAATGTCTAAGATGCAGACGGTGTAGCCCCTCCTAATCTTCAAGCACCTAACATTCTGGAAAACAGTATTCAGTAGATAAGACTTGCATGTCAAACCCACACTTGTTCGGCCATCGGCACGTTGTTATCATCCAAATGCTTTTCCAACCTTGGCAAAGTCTTCACTAAAACATCAATTAAGATAAAAATGGAAGTACGTTATCGAGCCGAGAAAAACACGTACATAATAGTTTTAAGAGGTTTGATGTCTTGTCATGAAAATACACACGGCTCTTAGGCTTAACAGCTGGTATTAGACCGTAGTTGATTGCCTTCGTAGGATTAAGTATTTCGTGTGGTTACTTAATATACCCAAAACAGATTCATGTCCGTTTTCGTATTTATTTAAGCTCACTTAAAAAGGATTACAACGTATCACTTTTCAATAACATGCTGTCGAAGAGAAATTACGAAATAAAAAAAATAAAAAAAGCTAAAATGCATATAGATTTTCAGTTGGCCTTGAACGAGTCTTAACAAGAAACATTTTTCCCGCTAGACGTCGCTTTTCATTACAAGTTTGCCATCTAATCAGACTTTTAAGTCAGTGACATTTAACAAGCACCAGATCTATGTGGTGGTAATTGGAGACATCTTTAATTGCAATGTCGACGCCTCTCGGTCTGTGTGTGGTGCTGGAAAAAATGCGTCACGAATGCGAGATTAGGGCAAAAGATAATTTATCTCAGCGCTGTGGAATTAGAATTTGAAATGATTTCCTACTGGCAGTTAAAAAGAGTTTAGGGCATTCATGTAACGTACCCACACCTGTGTCCCCAAGATGAATTTAAGTCTTGCTTTGTCGGCCACTCCCATATTTCGAGCGTAAAGTGATTTGCTCGGCGGTGAAATTAATATTATTCGGAGCTAAGCCTAATTAGTCATCGGCTGCCACTTCTTCCCAACTCCCAGTCTTTAAATGCAGGAATTCGGTGTAAGTGGAATCTGGAAAAGATAAAGAAATAGGAGAACGTACGCTCTACCGTACCGCAAAGGCTAATTGGATTGAAAGATGACATGAGGACGATGAGCCTGTGAAATATTTAATCCTTTATCATTTACAAGTACAACAGTGCAGACGCTAACCTCCCCGCTATAGTGGGGGAAGGGTAACAAGGGTTCTCGTTCTCACACTTCCCTTTTCAAGTGCTTCAGCATTACCCCCCCCCCCCCCTCAACACATACGTACCCTCTCGCTGACAGTGGGAATCAATGATTCTTACCACCATCTGGTCTTTTGAAGAAACAAAACGGACATAAATAACATCTGGCATATCAAGCGAATGTTTCTTCAGGGCGCACATTTTCTTTTCAAAACTTATAATAAATGGACATCACTACAAAGACAATTATTCCTTTAGGGAAAAAAACAAATCGAATGCCACAGCGCCACCTGGTGTGTTGGATGCTCGCGTTCAATTAATCACACATTTAGTTGGCAAAATAAATGGATTCTGACTACCACGCGGGATATATCGTAAAGGGAATGAAATTGGGATGTGGGGTGGGGGGAAGTATAACGGTTGAAGAACGCGATTAAATCTCTACCCGAAGAATTAGGAACAAATTTGGAGAGAAACTCGTCATTTTCTCGCAAAACAAATGCACACAAAGTATAGTGCAACGTCGATTGCATCCTGTGGGGTCCATTTATCCCCCGCGATCTGTGACCATTGGTTACTCCATAATCACACGTTACGCTAGTGCCTAGTGTCATGACGACCTGTTATTACTTATCGGCTGGGGTCTGTTTGGCGGCCCGAAATGCCAGATAGTCGCCAGTCTTATCAAGTTGAAAAGGAAAATCGTTTCACAAAGCTCCCCCTCCCCTCTTCTCCCTCCACCCTCTTCTGTGTTGTGCCCGCAAGGTAAGAAATGTGATAATCCACAGATTTTCAGAGTTCATTATGTTTTTTTTTTTTCCCCTGCGTGGTAGCTAGGATAAAAAATTACTTATCTTCATAACAAGGTCAAAGAAGCTGAGCCTCTAACGGAATATCAGCGTCCTAGTGGTCAAATGAGGTTGTATGCGATGACCTTTGTTATTGCGAATTTTTTTTTAAATTTTTTATTTTTAGAAACGCATGCAATTGAAGTCAGTCTTGTATTTCAATCGCATATCTTCAAAACTCCTAGAGTGCATTTATTTATAGTTAATCAAATGAAGAAAATGAATTCACTGTCGTTTTCCACCCTCCTCTCAACTAGGTACGCTTAACTTTGCTATTAAATGGGAGATGATTTTCACTATCCGGTGTGAAGGTATTAGTTACTTACTGGAAGCCTGAATCTCTGCTGTCGAGAGGTCCCGGATGATCTATTCCTTGACTCATCCAGGACACAAAATGTGCTAGCGATTTCTAATCATTCATCAGTGAAAGATAGATAGACAGAGGAAGAGAGAGAAATCTTTGTTCGAATTCTGTACGGGAGAACTTGTCTGCAGTTTTTCTGTGGGAGGTGGTAAGCTTTCCACCAAAAGAATATCATTTTTTTAAATCAAAAACGACAAACTGACCTTCAAAAACGCACTAATATACATATTTTATGGTAATCTGAAACACTAAATATTCAGTCTGATACATCAGTACCATGGAAGAAAACTATTCAAATAATCCAATCTTTTTTCACAAATAACAGTAATGATAACAATAAATCCTTAGCACAGAATTTGTTCGGTTACGTAGCCTTGATTCAGTCACTTTATCCATCGACACACACACACACACACACACACACACTTAAGTGTCTTGATCTGACTGTCCATTTCGGTTCCCTAGAGAATACCGAATTCGATAATGTGCCTTCTCCTGGCAAGTCTCAATTGCGCAGTCGTATTCGTTCCCTCAAAACAGACATCACTGCAAATAAGCTACAACAGAGACTAATTAATTGCGAACGATTCTCTTTCACTCAATTCCACCAGCGGGGAAAAAAAAAAAAAAAAAAAATGGAGAATGAATGCCAAACCATCTTAAAATACAAGCAAGTTTCGCTTACCAAACTTTAGTCTAAAAGCCATCATGGTGGTTTCCAACCATGCAAGAGATCAACATAAAGATCCATTTACACCATTAAAAAGAACCCATTTCCTTAAAAATAAAAGATTACCGCCTTTACAAAAAGTTTAAAGAGCCGCCTGTGTTCATAATTTATTTGCTTCCAATCGGCGTATATCTTAAAACCAGCACTGAATTCCATTCTGGTAGAAATGTGTCTTAAAACCTTCGCTAAGTATAAATACGCGAATTCATTGCATGTCTTTAAGTGCGTATTTTAACTTGGAAAGGAATGCCAATTAGTCTAATTAACTAAGTCATTCGTTTGTTTGAATTTAGTTAGCATTTAATAGAAAAGATATGGAAACAGGTGATGTAGAAACACCAGAACTTAGATTTACTCGAAAGACGTTTCCGATTTGAAAAGGACCGCTTTGGAAAGGATAGGTTAAATGCAGACGGCATTCAAACACGGAAAACGCTTCGTTACTACGAACAAGTACATTTTGTTGCTTCAAGCAAGCTCCGATTTCCAAAAGATACAGAAAACGCATGCAGAGATTTTCTCGGGGAAGTTTGTGTCTTGCGGGGAGAGCACGTTTATAGACTGGGTCTAATACTCCCCCCCCCCACCTCCGGATGCTTCGTAAAATCATCCTACAATGGCACTTTCGATCCGCCTCTTGACATAGTCTTTGCATGACCCCAAGACTTCGCTTGACTAAAACTTTTAAGTGCATTTTTTTTTCTTTCTTTCCATTCAGAAATCACTTGACGTAATAATAACAGTTTTACCTGCGGCTGTAACGTACGCTCCACTCGTCGAACAGCCTGTCGGCGTAGGTTTCTAAATCTCTCAGGCCACAAAATTACTACTAAATAATACCCGAGCGAATTTTCCTGTTGAAAATAAATCTTTATTACTAAAGTTAATCACTAGCTTCCTGCTCTGTTGATGGGTGCATTGGCTAGCGTCGCGCATTGATGAACACAATACTCCATGATTGGTGTTTTTTGAAATAATGTGCTTGCTTTAATCACGAATCAGTTTCTGTTCATTTGTCGCTGGCTTTCCACTATAATAGATTTAGATCATTGCTGAACGTGACTACCACGCGATTGCAACAATAGAAGGTGTTCTTTTCAAAGTCTGTTGCATTTAATGAGATTAGCATTTACATTCATACTAAATAATGCTTTTTAATAAATAAAACTTTAAGAGTAAATAATACTTTTTAAATTTTAGTAAAGCCTTTAATGCACTAGATTCTCATAAGGTTTTTAAACACCAAAATAATTTAAGTATATGATTTATATATTAAAGAAAACGAAAAATGGCACCCCAAAGGGGAGCGGTTGGAAGATGAATCGACCGTGAGATGCCCATATAGGGTAACGAATGGCAATGCTGAACCAATGAAGTTTAACTGAGGTTCGGCTGTTGCTGTTATCCTGGGTTAATGAGTTCGCTCTCTTAGGTTTTGCCCTAAGGGAGCACTTTGAGTCTCCGGGGAAAGTGTTCTCCGGCACGGCCCGCTGAGGGGTACTTGCCGGTGAATTATTTTCCTCGGAATATGAGCGGTTCTGCTTGGTAATCGAGTTTCACTGAGTAGAACCAACGCTGAGATTTGGACGGTCTTTCGCCCACGAATGAGTGGCCTAGAGATCGTCCGATATTTTTGAGATATCACCTTTACTTACACATACGGTGATGATTAATACCGTTGGAGGGTAATGGATGGCAATGCTGTACCAATGAAGTTTAACTGAGGTTCGGCTGTTGCTGTTACCCTCTTGCCATGATCAGAGCTTTATATAGAACAGTAACACTTTATCCTTACACTGTCCTCTACAGACAACGGAGAATATGAAAAGCATTCTTGCTTCTCCCCTTTAAGCCAGTCCTTATAAGGACTATAAGAAACATATGTAAGTTATGGGAAAGATATTCCATTACGTTTACAATAGAAAATTAAAAACCAATATTTAAATAGGAGACAGATTTTGTACAAGAAATATATTAATATGTAAGGAAAATAGTTTTTGATTATCAGTATTTTTTTCTCGTTGCATTATTGATTCTGATAACATTTCGTTAAACACCCAAATAAATTCAATATATGATTTATATATAATGATAACGATTGATTAAATGGAATCTGTATGTGGGTTCAGTGCAATACAAAGCCGTCACACACGAAAAATTCAATATTGAAATAGAAGACAGATGTATTAATAATATTAATAATATATTTATATATTCTTGTAACTAAGCAAAAAGTTTCATTTCACGTATCGATTCCCCCTCCCCCAAGTTGGATTAAGTGATCATTGAGTCGCTAAATGTAATAACATCCCAGTTTCATTCTTATTCTCTAAGGCATTCATGTTTGCGACTTCTTTCTTCGATTCTTATAAATCGAAATAAGAAACGGAATACGCTGTGGGCTTTTAAAATGAATTGAAGCATTTGTAGATTATATTATTTCTGCATTTTTTAAATATTTTTTTGTCGTAGTATTATTAATAGCAAATTCTTAATGGCTTGTTACTATCCACCAAAGCAGAAATATTCGAAATTGGAAAGAGGAGAAAAGAATTTTTACGCTTCTATCGTTTGCATTATACTCAATGAGAACAAATAAGTGCTTGCATTATTCAAAACATCAGATTTCATTTAGTGTTTTTCGTTCGCTCTATTGTCAGATAACAGACAAAGGTTACGAGAAAGGAGAATTCTTTTAACAAGATGTTTCTAGATTATCGTTTAGTTAAAAAATTTTTTTAAAAAATAATCCTGATTTGAATTTATGATTTAATATTAGGTTGTCGTGAAATATTTTCAAGCAATATATCTTTTCTGTTTAATTTATTTCTGTCAACTGCATTCAATTCATCTTAATTTTTTTTTAATATTTTGTTGACTGTCTGGATTCGTTTCGTGATATCCAATGCTTCTTCAATAATCTTTAGAAAAGCATTGTAAAGGAAATGTTGATGGCTCGGTATAATATACTGTTGACTCTTTTTGAATAAATAAATAGTGATTTGGGAAAATTCTTTGGATTGTGGGCATTGTAAATAAAAAAAAAAAAAAATTAAAACAAACAAAGAGTACAATAGACTTCCATGTTAGAATTGTGGTGAATAGAATTATCATAACAGAAACGAAGGATGTTCGGGATGAGAACGTAGATTGTAATTTTGTTTATTTAATGCAAATTCACCATCGACTGATCTTGTTGGTTATGAGAAACAAAGAAAAAAAAAATTGAAGGAATAATCCTCAGGATGGTAAAACACAATTCCTTGGAGATCTGAACTAAAAATACGGACTGCGGTTCTAATCCCGTCATGGGCAGATATGTGCGTTTATCTCAGCGCATTGGAGAACTGAAGTGGCTTGAAAGAATTCCACGTTTGGTCTCTAGAATAGAATTTCCGGACCAGGTAAAAAATAAATTTAAAAAAATACAAAACACCATTTACTGCAATCATACAGTAGCTTGTAAATCTTATTTATTATTATTATTATTATTATTATTTGAGTACTCGAAAATATATTTGTGTGTAATCAGAGAAACGGTTTAAACACAGAAGAATTAACAAGCAGAAACAGTAACAGACTACGATAGTCAACGTCCCTCTCTCTCTCTCTCGACTAAGGTTGGTGAGAGTTTGACATTCAAAGTGCGCTACTGTGTTTTCGGAACGTTTTTAGCAGTCTCTGCCACTTGGCACTAAGTTATGCAGTCTCGGACTGTGGATCCCCCACTGGGATGTTCTAGTCTTTCGTTGCAAGCAGAAAATATACCTCAATATGTGGTCCAAAAGCAAGTAAAAAGGCGTTTTAGCGAAAACCGTGGGTGGTGTTTGAAAGGACATGCGGATGTAAAGATCGGGTTTCAGTCATCAACAGATCCCAGGGATTCAGGAATGAGAAATGCCAGAAAGGAGGGGTGGGGGGGAGAGAGAACTAAAAATCTTACTCGAGTCATTTTAAGTGTTTTCTTATCCCCCTCGAAAGTCTATTAACGCCTTGACCTGCGTGCAGCAAGTGTGAGAAAATTGTCTCTGGTTTTTTTCACATGAATACAACGACACTATAATCTCGAACGAAGGTTTTAGATCATTCAAATCTCTTGTCATGTCTCACATGTAGGCAGCTTACTTACAATTCCCATTTCGGAATTTATTTGAATTTTTTTTAAAAGAAAATTAGAAGGTTAATGAATTCATTTTCCTAAACCATACTCAGAATGCTTCTTCAATAATACTCACGTGTTTGAACTTCATCACAGTGACGGGATTCGAACCCAGATCGAATCCCGTCCAGGACATCAGACGAAATTTTCAACTGAAAATGAGTTAATGGAACTCATATGGAAATGGAAGGGTTCCTCCATCCGAATTTTTTTTCAAAACAGACAAACCCACCACAACAGCACACGTGATTAAGACACACACAAGCTTCGTAGGCTGAGTTGCTTCAGCCGTAAATTAGAAACAACCACAGTGGCTTACTCAGCCATACCGTGTCGATATTTAAACAGGGTTAACCATCCATAAGTGGAGAACGAGATACCTAAAAAGTACTCCACTAGGTGGAAATAGAAATTAAAACAGTTTCATGTTTTCCCTCTATAGTTCTTAACGGGCTCATAACCGTCCAAGGTAATGTTGGATTTCGGCCATGATTCTAGGATAAGGTGGTTTGCCTATAAGTGTAATTTGCATGTAAATTGCGTGTATTCTCCTGGCAGGTTAGTCTACATGAGACTGACTAACTCAGCCATCACTTGAAAATTCTTCATAAAAGCTCTGTATTCTAGACGGAATCGGAATGGAGGGTTCTCCAACCGAAAGGCACCGACAGTGAGCTACAAAAGACGTATATACACAAACACACACACACACACTCGTGTCTGCAGAACTATTACACCCTGTAAGCTGAGAGGACAGGGTTTAGCAGTAGAGTTTCAGCTGTTTCGCTTGGAAAACCGACTCTCTTACAAACGGTATCAATGGGTGCTTAAAAATTGTCAAATAAAATGCCACCCAACTGTATGGTCAGAAAGGCAGCCTGTCACTGTATTCTTCTCTGGCAACGTTCGCCACGTCACTAACCGTTATTCTCGAGGCTTCCATACATAACTCATTGGCAGTTGTGTGTGTGTGGGGGGGAGGCGTATTCCTTACGCCGGTGATGCACACACATCTTCAGAGACTCGGGTTTCCTCTTCATCCATTGAAGCCGTGTGCTTAATGCTCGGTCACTGACCCCCTTTGCTCTCCCCTCTTTCTTCTGTCCTCTCCACTAGAACCACTTTACGAGAACGTTCTTTAGAGGAGCAGCCAAATAAAGGAAGAACGAGGCGACCGTCTTGGAAAAGTGCGAACGCCATCTCCCTACATTAACGTTTCTTTATTCAAATGCACTGGGCTGTGTTACGAGCACGAGGACGGAAAGTGACTACACTAGGCACGCGTCCATACATTAAGGCTTTTGCAGACGGTGTGTGTCCTTTTCTGTTTAAACACGTTTGATTAATATAACATGGCGTCAGGGGACCGAATTCCGCTTAAGGGGTCGTAATAGGAATTTAGGGACTTGTGTTTTGCATCGTGTCACAATTATTTTACGGCAGAAGCAGTTCGTTGGACTGAGAAAGAAAGAGAGAGAGAGCTTGCCAGTATGGCTTTTACGCAATATCCTTGTTACACGATCGCATTGTGCACATCCAAGTGAGCCCATGGTAAGCTCCTGCCTAATAAAAACATTAAAACGGAGTGGATGTTGGCTTTCGCTCTGAAATTGAGACTTCACGCGATGAAAGGAGATTTAATTACTTGTTTTATTTAAAATCGTACGCCTACTGGTGAGCGATTTTAGAAATAAGAATATGTTGATTATTATAAAAATACTGAAATAATTTTAAGAATAATTTTTTTTAATTCAAAAATAATCAAAGGAAATAAATTTAACTCAAATCTTGGTACAAAATTTGGACTCGCTGTTTAGAAGACGTACCACTATCACAACAGATTAAAAAAAAAAAAAAATATATATATATATATATATATATATATATATATATACACACACACACACACACACACACAAAAATCTTTTTTGAAGTTGTTTCTATAAATGTAGTAATAATTACATACTTTTTATGAACTTTTTGAAATATTTCTAATATATTTAATATAAAAAAAGATAAGCGACGATAAATAATTACTTACCTTTTCATAAATTTACTTACAATTATAAATAATAAAAAAAAAAACTTGAAACGGAACATAAGTTGCAGAATAACAGTATTCGTTTTATTGTTGTAGCAGTTACTATTCAGACTGAAGGCATCGACACTTTTTTGCAACAACAGAAAACATTAAATTATATCAAATTCGTTTTACTACGACAATAATGTCGGAGTGTTGTAGGAAGGGGAAAAAATGAAGTAGCTGAAGAAACAAAAAAAAGTCACGTGTTTGATGCTAAACGTAGCTATTGCATTCCCTGTGGTAATTTTCAGTCATAATAACTTGGACTGGAGTGAAGTTATTTTCATTCTACCGGTTCCTGAGCTGATTGATCTTTGACTCAGACGAGCTGAGTTCCTTGTCCCACAAACTCAGGTGTTTAATACCAAAACTACGAAAAATGCACCGTAAAACTCACTATTTGAAACCATAATAGCAGTTGGGGTTTAGGAACATCATATAACGGCAAGTGTCTGTAGCTTTTAAAATCAACGGAACTCAACTATGGATGATGGCTAGGGGGGGGGGGGTAGTGGACTGGTTGCACACCGATTTTCAAAACTGCGAAGATTTGTTCATAGGGAACTCAATCCATCACGTGACGGGTGAGAAAGACGTAAGGGCTAAACGTATTCCACCTACCCCCCCCCCCTTTGGAGAATGAAGAGTGTTACAGGATATATAATTCAAAAAGCATATTAATATAAATAGTCGTAGTTTAATATGTTAAATTTAAACCCAAGAAATAGTGAAGTCGATTCCATATAGACGTAATATTTTTGGATTTAAATGTAACAGAAGAAAGAATTCTGTTTTATAAACTGATTGTAACAATTTATAAAACCATCGCCCATGTAAATTACTTCTTTCTCTCCTTCAAAAACGATGAAGAATTTAAAAAAAAAAATAAGAATGAAAGAAACCCAGTTTTAGGAATGGTAATAATTTATATTTTCCCAATTTTGTATTCGAAGCTGGCTTCCATCTCTGAGTAAAAACTGTCTAGCATCATCCACCAACAATAAAACGCAAGTCTCGTGAATGAAAGGTGGAACGTGATCAACCTAACTATTATTTTATTATTTTTTTTTTTAATAGTGAAATCCTAAATGAAACAATTTTAATTTATTATTTTAGTTTACAGCAAACTTTCCAAAAGACCAGTGAGGAACATTTGGAACCAATGCCCCAAAAATAATACATTTTTATTGTGGGGAAAAAAAAAAAATCGGCCAGTAATGTCTCGTAGGCAGCCGATCAGGGTGTTGCAAAGAAACGGGATGTCGGAGCCTGTGGCTGTTTGAAAAAAAAAAAAAAAAAAGGAAGAAAAATAACAGATCTAAAGACGGGAGAACGCTATTAAATTTCACCAGCTGTCTGATGAAAACCCAACTGTTTTTCAAATTACACCGAGTGATTGACAGCACTGACTTCACAACAAACCCTTGAAAGGAGGAGGAAAATATTCAAGCAACATGATCGGCCTACTAGAGTTGGCACTTTGTCAAAAATCCCAGTCACGCACACCATTGGAGAACACGTAGTCTGCTATAGAGACGTCCGGTGGCTACGTTTCTTTCTTTTTCTCTCTCTCCCCTTCTACACACTTTTTTTTTTCTTCCAAATAACGTATCGATAGCGGATACGGGAGGTAATAACTATATTGCTTATTAGCGTCTTTCCTGGGGTGGTTTTCTTTTTCTTCTCGAGTATCATAAGACAAGTAAGGATTACATCAGCTAATAAAGGATTGAATTTCAAACTGATTTTACACAAAACCTAAATGTAGCGTTGTTCCCCCTCCACATCGGTTTCAGAAAGTTCCGAGGGAAAAAAAAAGTTCGCTGTAATTCTGTCTTCCGATAATGCGCTGTGAACCACAAGAAAGCATTTCTTTAGTGTTCTTTGTGTCATATGTTTTCTTCAAATTTCAAAAGAAAAGAAGAAAAAAAGTTCGGTTAAAACTAAATGCTTTCTTGTGCATCAGTAGCCTCGACACCAGTCACTTGGATAATTTTATTTTTATTTTATATATATTTAATAATTATATTAAATTAATTTTTTTTTTTTTTTTGATAAGCTCTTTGCTTTATGCGGACGATGTTATAGTTCTAAATAAATCCGCTACAAGTCTGCAAGATTCTCTGACTAAATTGAATAGCTGTTGTAATAGCTCATATATGAAGGTCAGCAATAAAAAGACAAAGACAATTAAAAATAGGCAGAATCGTTGAAAATGTCAACTGTGTTGTGAATGGAGAACCTGTGGAACAAGTAAAGCATTTCAGCTACTTAGGCACGATTTCTTAGTGAATACAGCTAGTTTAGTGTTCCGACTAATTTCTCTCTTATTCCATATGAATTTATTCAATTGACTTCCTACCATACCAGCTTTGTTGGTAAATCGAATATGGAAATAGACAACAGAATCAACAAAGCTGGTATGGTGGGAAGTCAATTGAATAAATTCATATGGAATAAGAGAGAAATTAGTCGGAACACTAAATTAGCTGTATACAAGACAGTGTTCAAACCAGTTTTAGCTTATGGATCTGAGAACTGGGTCAGAAGTAAAACACTTGACCAAAGACTAGAGACCGCAGATATGAGAGTCCTGAGAAAGATTAGAGGCATGAACAGATGGCATCATCATATTAAAAACGAGAATATTAGGAAAGAACTTGACATTGTCAGCATCCAGGAATGCAATCTTTAGCAAAACAAGTGTTCTCTGACAGGTTGGCAGAAGACCCAAAGGAAGACCAAGATATAGGTGGATTGATACGGTATAAAGTGCCTTAGACGATAGAAATATAAGACCTGATAATGTTGGAGTCTTGACAAGTAACAGACTGATTTGGAGGAAAATTGTTGATAGGAAGTCAGTAATGATGTAGTTTTTCATGTAGTACTATCATATCCTGTACACTCCTTGAGGGTACATGTCAGGAATTTGATGATATTTTCTGTCATAAGAATTGCTGAAATGTTTAAAATTAAAGCCATAAGACGAGTGTATTATTATAACTTAATTTTTATAACTAAACGCGAGTCAGTCTCATACGCTAGTGAGAGGGTTTTGCTTCCGAAAATTCGTGGTTTACCTCCAACAAAACAAACAAACCTACCGGAGAACACACAATCAATAGACATAATACACTAGTCTCAAATGCAACTCCAACTAACCCTAAATGGAATTTAAACGCGTGCATGTGTTATCCTTCCTACTATCGAAAAACGATCTAAAATGATCGAGCAATTACGTCTGGAAGCAGTAACAAGATGAAGGGAGTCGTTATAAAAAAAAAAAAAAAAAAAAAAAAAAAAAAAAAAAAAAAAAAAAAAATTCGGCATATAAATAAGGGTGTTTGTTCCGAATGACTTTCACACTGATTTTTAAATCCGTACATTCCGAACGATGTCACAAACCAAAGAATCCATTGAAGTCAGTCTACCCAGTGCTTATATCTTCAATTTTTATGTGCTTCCAACTGTTTATAATAACTAGTATTCATTTGGCTTTTTTTATTTATTTATTTATTTATGTTTAACTAAAGAGACGTCACCAGATCTCAAAGAGACCTTTCTTTGTTTAAATCAAATAACCACGGAAGAAACGAATAAAGAGCTTCTATTTTTACCCGCCCCCCTCGCTGCTCTTGGAACAAAATTTGTTTAGAGATATATATTACGCATCAGAGCTACTTGTATCCATCTAAAGACCATTAGGAAATATCCACCCATTTTCTGGAAATGTCCGCGGAATCCCATACATATTAAGTTGGAAGAGAACGTGTTTAGATCCCATCTTCAGCGAGCTTTTTTTTTTTTCTGTTTTCGATAACTCTTAAAAGTAAAGGCGTGTTAAGTGTGCTCCTCCCCCGCACTCTTACACGAAAAACGAAGCCAAATTGGCTTAAGATTTTCCGTCGTACAAAAATACAATTTACCAATAAAATCACCTTAAAACGCGTGCATCGCGCACAGCCTCCTATTCCATTCAGAATGCCGAGATGAATTCTCTCGAGACCCCTGCATTCAACGTGTGCGTTGTCTACTCACGAGTATGGTTAGACTTTAGGCAGATGTAAGAGGGGGAAAGGGGGGGGGAAGTCGTTGTTGTGTTTAACCACCTCAAAAGCGAGTACAGAATCAACTCGCAGGCATTACCTGTCCAAGCTACTTGGTCCCTTATTCTAGAGACGACGGCAGGCGGTTTGGATGATTGATAACATCGCCACTTGTTTTTTTTTTTTTTTTTTTTTTTCCCGCTTCCTTTTCTTTTTTCAGTTCTTTGTCCACCCCACATTTATCTATAGCAATCTGCAGGGATTACTAGAATTACTGAGCGTACTGCAAAGTAGTTGTAATCTTTTTCCAAGGTTATGATTCAAACAATTCTCAGAAATTATGTTAAGAAGAAAAGTTTTTCCTACAGTAGTTATGTCAAAAATTGCCTCTTTAGAAGTAACTCAATTGATTATTTGTTGGACAACAATTCGCGAACAACAATTTTGAATTGTTCGGGAACAGATCTTCATCAGCAACAATTCTGAATTGTTTGGAAGCCGTTGTTTTTCATTGTCTGCTCGATCTTCTGCTGAGGCCATTACTTTTCATTGTTTAGGAGTGGCAACTGAATATTTATAAGTTGCCGATTAAAACAGGTATTTTTTTCTCGTCTTAAATGATTTAATTATGACTTATCTAAATTATTCCTGATGCGTCTGCACGAATATTTTCACTCAGTGACTTTCTTTTATGTCGTAGTGAAACACGTTTAGTTAGCAATCTGCTTTCCAGTCATCACTTCAAAGATCCCTTCCCTTATCGATCAACAAGGGGGGGGGGGAGGAATTACGTATCCCTTTGATGCGTAATCCAATACAGAGTGCATAGCAGATGTTGAAAGATTGGGGGGAACGATATATAGTAAGGGAAGTGACTCATTTCAATAGCGGCAAGCTATTGTAACAAAAGCACTTGGGGTATGTGTAGCATATTTTGGTAGTTGCAAGGGATTAAAGTATGCACGAGTGGGTTGTGTTCTGTAGAGCACATGATTTTCAATTAAAATATGAAACCACACTCGAATTGAAATTTGGATGCATTCTCACAAACATTTTTTTTTTTTCGTAAATAGGATTTCGCTGCCAGTTTTTGATAAGCAAGACATCTTTTTTAAGTAACACAGAAGTATAGAAATTACAATTACATTTCACCTGAATACGAATTAGTAAAAGGATATTTATATTTTAAAATTTATGTTATAATAAATAAAAAGGTGTGAAACAATCTTTTAAATTATTAATTACATTTTAATAATGCAAATCCAATCCACAGATACTAGAAACAATAATTATGAAATTTAAATTTTGAATAATAAAAAATAAACTTTTAATATAGACAATTTGGATGATGGGGGTTGAAAACCGAACGTACTGCCTGCCAACTAAATGAAGCCCTAACTGAGGTTGCTTGCTATTGTGCGTAGAGACACGTTTTGTTTAAAACTTCCTTTAGAATTTTTAAGTGTTATCGAAAAATTAATTATAGAACAGAAATTATGTGCACTTTTTTGCAACAACAAAACTATAAAATTAAAATAAATAAAATTTAAAACAAAAAAAAAAAAGTGTCTCGTACACCTTAAAGGACCTTGCGCCTTACTCTTCAAGACACGCGTTCCACATTTTGCGAAGCGCAATTTATTTAATAAAACGCGTTTCGTTTCAGACAAATTCGAACCATCAAGACAAAGTAAAACTGTACAAATACCGAATTTCTTTCAAACTAGTTCTAGGCAAAGTGACAGACGGACTGACCGACAGACAAAGTGATCATAAAGTAGATGCTGACGTATGGATGCGGAAACGCATATCGAAAGGCTCGTGCAAATCTCGTTCTTAACTTTGGATTTGTTCATCATCTTTATTAATAAAGCGGGTGAGTTACACCTTGATGCCGCATAGCATATTCGTAATTAATTACATCCCCCTACCTCTCCCCATAAGGAGAATATTTCTTCCCTGAAATTCGAGGTCTTCCCACAAAACAGGATAAACCAACTTGCGAGAAGAAGACGCAATTCATAAACATAATAAACCAACCGCACAGTCGTAGCTGATTATCATCTAACCTGCCAAGCGACCAACCTGAAACCAGCTAACCCATCTTTAGTTTAAAAAGGTGTCTTAAATATTTCTCTCGTACTGTGAATAGAAATCTAACGCAGGTGTTTCCAAACAAAGGGTGCATCACTCTTTCCGATTGAGCTACGGAGGCACCTTTAAACTTGTATTTATTATTTAGACCGATAAAAGGAAAAAGGTTTATTGAATCTGTTTTGGCAGTGGTGTCGCCATGAGATCTTTAAATAGTCTTGTGACTCTGCTACAAAATAACTACAATTCTTTGCAGTGCAATAATCCAGGAACGTGCACCTTGAAATGATTGTGACGTCACTGCTTTTGCGTAATCATTTCAAATATGGAACTCTATTTTAACCAGGAGGGAAGTCAACTACCAGTGATGCCCTCCAAGTGTCGTGTGGGCGAAGGACCAGCTCCTGCTACGTGGACGGGTTGAGCAAATAGCTAATTTTAGGGCCCAAATCCTTAATTAAACAGTATAGTTGTAGGAATGCAAGCTCAAGCCTCTAAAAACTGAAGAAAAAAAATGCAATAATGAACCAGAGTTCTCCATAAAAATGCTACCTTGTGTTGTCGTAGTAGACATCGAGCTGGCTCATTAAATATCACGTAATGAAAATATACAAAAAAAAAACATAAAAAGAGACAGGCGAATATTGCAATACAGCATTGAATATTCCCTTGAAGGCGAATTGTCTCTAAACTTCCTTTTACCCTTGTCAACTTCCATTGTTATATCGGCTTAGATGTCACATGATCAGATCGGCCATACCTTCTATTGTTCCAGCCAACTTCAGACGAGGCCTTCCATGACCGCTTAGAAAACCTAATGGGAGTTTGAAATGTGTTCGACAACAACATTGTTTGCTTAGGGATCTATACATTCCACTAAGTCAGTGTCAATATTATTCTTGCGCATACCACTAGTAGCGCAACCTACCGGTGGGTTAGTCATCTGTTCGTCAAATAAATCTCAAGAGATATTCAAAGTAGCCGTTTTGATATCTAAGTACAAATATTGATTGTTTAATCTTAATCTAATGATTTCGGCAATAAAATAATGAAGTCAAAATGGGTGGTTTATTTTTTGGTCTAAATTACAAAAAATAAATAAATAAAAAATGGACAACTTTCAAATATTTTTACGTATTTCTTTTATAAGTTCATATCCGTGACAGACTTGAATTCATATCTCAATAGATGTCTATTATATGACATATTCAAATGGTATTTAAATATTATTCATTGTATTTCCCAGCCTTCTTTTGTCTGTGTTTGTTGGAAATATTTGCGCCAGCTTCCCAACAATTGGTGCATTTCCTAACAAAAAAGCGCAGAATAGTTATTCAAGAGGAAGAGTCTGCGCATGAATGACTACGACAATAAGCCCGATAACATTGTCGACTAAGCAAACAACAAATCTTTTTGCCTCTTGCACCTAACACATAATCACAAATAATAACAAGTCTATCAGTCAGCGACCTTTGAGAGTGAAAGGGAATGAGAAGAGGGGCGGGGAAAACTGCTAAATAAAAAAAAAAAAATGTATACAAAAGAAATAATCACTGGGCGTTCTTTCTCAACCCTTTTTCCATCCTTGCACAACGGATACGGAAAAGATTAGATGCCATTAAAATCTCATTCACCCCAAGAGAACTTGCACCGCGTATCCAACACTTGTACAGACTTCGCTAAATTGATGAGTTTTTTTTTTTTTTTTCCCGACTACCAGCATGCAAGGGTACACATTCCGAAAGCACTGGGAAGTTGTGCGAGGTTCCATTCTACATCTAATATATGCGAATATGTTTTGAAGTCTGCGATGATCAACAGAAGAAAGTAGAATTCGCTTTGCATGTGCTAAGAATTCGAATCTGAGTACAACCGTTATGTTTAGTTAAAGGAAAAAAAAAGTCGACGTCATTTTCCACCATTGCATTCATTCCATTCCCCCCCGTTTTTTTTTTTTTTTTTTTGCTTCCTCCCTATTTTCATTTCGAATTCCGAGAGGCTCTTTAGCTTTTTCATCTTAACTTTTTCCTGAAGTTTGCATTTAGGCTAAAACAGCGGAGAGAAATGCAAAAGTTAACGATAGAAATGTAGAGAATACGATATTCATAGTTTTGTATTATGCATTGGTTTTATTCTTGTTCTGGGTTACGTCGGTAATGTTTGAGAAAAGTAGTTTGGGCATACGTAAACGTCAAAATAATCTCTTTAATGCTATGCTGAAGGATTTATACTAGGCCCTTTCATTAATCTATGATGCTGGTCTGTTTCACATGCTATCAACGCAAATGCAGACTTACTTTGCCAAAGGAAACACTTGGTTCTGGAGTTTCCTGTTCGCAAGTAGCGAAATATAAATAAATAATCATTTACATGCACACTCGCAGATGCAGACTTATAACATCAGATGTAGTACTCCTTTGATGTCTGTATTATTGATTTGAACTTAAAATTGAAGAATTTTAAGTTCAAATCAATAATAATTGAAGAATTTCATATAAAGTAACTCGATTAAGACGAATATCTGATTTTATTACTTTTTTTGGTCCTTCAGATTTTAGATTATGTTAACTAGCTTCGAGTTTATAATTAATTTGAAGAAATGAACAAAGTCACGTGACAAATTTTAGATTTTAACACACAGTTTTGCAAACTTTTATTACTAACATTTTATATTTGTCTGAATGACATTACTTTATCTCGAATTAAACTATAAAAGCTATATTTATAAATAAAAGGTGTGTTTAAAAATATGGTTAAAAAATTTTAAAAGTTTCTTATTATTATAAATTTTGTAATATTTTATATACAATATATTTCGTATGTTATTTTTTATATATATATACATACATACACACATACACTGTACGCTATGTTTCAGAAAATGTAATATTTCCAGAAAACATTTACAAATAAAATTATATTTATAAAAAAAGATATTTAAATACTGTGTACTCTTAAAATATTTTAAAGAATTTAAAAGTTTTTATATATAAAATATTATTATAAATATAATATAATTCCTTTAATATTTTATACAAAACAACACTTCATATATATATATGTGAAAGATACCAAGCTATTTTAACCTGGTTTTACTCAATTTCCCAAGTAAGCAAACAGACAAACAAGTCAAGTTTGCGCCTGCAAGTGTGGCAGGTCTAGCTGACCCTGCACGTAGTGCAAGACCAAGGCAACTCATGGTAAAAGTAGAATAAGCTCTGATCACTAATCTTAATATTTACCCATAATGCAAAGCACATCTCCTGGAGGAGATGTATGATGCTTTGTATTAAAGGCAAGGGGCCACTACTCAGACCGGTTTCGACCTTTATTGTGGTCTCATCGGTGGGAGCTAGGTTAGAAATACCAAGATTTTACTAATACGGAGCTTATAAGTATTTTACCAGAACAAGTTACCATAAGGTGTTTTAACGTTATTAAATAAAAACCCAAGGTAAAATACTTTCTACATATATATAATTCATTCACAAGTTATATAATTTCTCGTATTGTTTATTTCTGGAATTAAACTATAAAAATTATATTTATAGGAAACAGGCGGGAGGGTGGCTGTTCATGTGAAGCAATCTGATGTGATATTAAGGCCAGTGAGAGAAAAATATACAGTTGGTTGTTGCTATAGGCCAGGGAGTTATACCGATGATCTGGAAGACATGCATCGGCAAATTAGTACAGTGAGTACAGGTTGAGTGAGTATTATGGAGAACTTCAACTATGGAAATATAGACTAGAAGGAAGAATGATCACATGGCAGAAAGGAAATAGAATTTATACACCTGCAGAGAAATAATTACTTAAGGCAGTATATGATGGAGAAGGACTAGGGGTGGGAGAGTATTGGACCTTATCATAGGATCAAAACAGCTATCCATAAACAAGTTGGCAACATTGCCTCCAATTGGTGAAAGTGACCATGCGGTCTTGACTTGGGAAATTGTAAAACATGAGGAATATTCTATCAAGAAGGGATATTTGTAGAACTACAGGGCAGGTGATTATGACATGTTTAGGAAAGAGCTCAAATCTGTACCGTGGCATAAAACAATGCAGGGTAAGGATGTTAGTAGTGCACAGGATAATGATCATCTAGAGGAAGCAGTAATAAATTGTACTCGTATACCTAGGCTTAGGATGGTTAATCGGGTGGGAGTATGATGGATGAGTAATATCATTAAGCATGAACTGCAGAAGAAGAAAATGCTGTGGAAGGTATATAAAGAGAAAGGTGACCAGCAAATTCACGAACAGCATAGCAAGGAAGACAAAATCAGATTATGAGAAGAAATTAGCCGAGCAGGCCAAAAGAAATCCCAAAGATTTCTTTCGTTTTGTGGCAAGTAAGAAGAAGAAGAATGACTATGGAAGATTAACCCTAATGAGTGACGATGGTCACGAGGAGACAGATGCGGATAAAATAGTTGAGTTACTGAGTGACCACTTTGCAAGCATATATCTTCCTAGTGAGGTTACTGTTTTAACCTATGCGACAAACACTAATGTGGGAACAGAGGCGGATGAATCGGAGTTTCTTAGGATATGGCAGAATCTGAATGTAAATACAGCTGTGGCAATGCCTCTGACTAGGCTCTTTAAAACTCTGAGAGCTGAGACTTAAATTAAGGGAGTGGAAAGAGGGGAAAATGATTCCTTTACACAAGGGAAGTTCTAAACTACACTAGCAAATTATAGACCGATTAGTATCTCAGGAGTGGTGGTGGTAAAAGTACTATAGAGAAATTGCTAAAAAAGAGAATTCAAGAATGGGTAGATAAAAATATGATACTGGATGAGGGTCAACATGGCTTTGCGAAGGGTTGATCATGCCTTAGTAATTTACTAACTTTTTATAATAGAGTAACAATAATAGAGAATAAAGGAAATTACTACATGGCGATTCCGCTGGATTTTGCAAAGGCATTTGACAGAATACCATATGGAACTGTTATGCAGATTAGAACAAATGGAGATGGATATGATACTAGTTAAGTGGATAAGAGGGTGGCTACTGGACAGATATCAAAAAGAGGTATATGGAGGGGCAGAATCGAGGCGAAAACAGGTGACTAGTGGTGTGCCACAAGGTTCAGTGCAGGGACCATTGCTGTTTCCTTTGTACATAAATAATATAGGAAATAAACTGAAAGGAAATATTCAGTTGTTTGATGATTGTGTTAAATTAGGTAGCGTAACAGTTAATCAAGGCGATGTGGAGAGCTTGCAAGAAGATTTAAATTGGCCGTCAGTGTGGACAAAAGATAATGGGTGTCAGTTCAATGTTGAGAAATGTAAAGTTATGCATTTTGGGAAAAATGGATTACAAGCCGTGTATCACAATGATGGCACTGTATTCCAGGAAATAGATGAAGCTAGAGATTTTGGGGTGGCGGTAGACAGAGAGTTAATTGACAGAGAGGAGATATTGCTAAGGTTGCTAAAGTAGCCCATAAGATTACTTGGCTATTGAAGGACATATTAACAAGTAGAAATAAGGAAGTCGTCATTCCTCTTTATAAAGCCTTAATACGTCCTCATCTGGATTACTGTGCAAAAGTCTGGTCTCTGGGTTTCTTTTGGATGAGGAAGCTGTGGAGAGGATTCAGAGGTGAGTGACCAAGCCTGTGGAATGTGCCCTATGAGGATAGATTGAGGGTGTGTGGATTGCAGAAGTCGGTTGATAGGAGAAAAAGAGGGGATACGATAGAAACATTAAGTTGCTTAAAGGATTTTATAGGATAGATGCAGTGGAAATGTTTCATCACTTGGCTAGAAGGACCAGAACAAGGGAGCCATCCCTGGCAGTTGAATGAAGATGTAGTCAGTATGGGGGGGGGGGTGAGGACTAGATTTTTTTGCTTGGAGAGTGGTGAATAAGTGGAATAGGTTGCGAGTGCTTTTTCTGTTAATGGGTTCAAGGAGAGGTACGATAGATTGTGTGGATAGATTGGCTCTCCCACGATGAGTCTTCAGACTCCATGGAGGTGCCCATATTATAATAATAATAATAATTAATAAATAAAAGGGGTATTTTAAAAAATGACTCATATTTACATTTTTTTAAAAAATATATAAAATTAAAAATATAAACTTATTATACAATTTCTTTCATATTTTATATATATTATTTAATTCTATTGCGTAAATTCCATTTTGTTCCCATATAGCATGGCAGGTATCAGAGTATTATGCATATATAGTAAGTAGACTTCCATCTTTCGTGCTTATTACGTGTCGAATATATATTAAGTGATTTCAACTAAAATTTCCACTTCGTGAAGTTCAATTTTATCATAGCAAGAGGGTGAAAGGGGGGGCGGAGTGAATTCCACAAGTTTACGGTTGAAGACCCATCGCGTATTCATGATGAGAAGAGTAATTTGAATCTGTTTTATGGGGAATATCAAGAAACTTAATTAAATCCGAAACAAACGCATCATATTTTATATCCAAACAACGTATTCATAAGTTTAATGCTCGGGGGTGTTTTGAATAAGTTAACAACAGCAAGGTATATCGCACAGAATTAATCTACTCCTTTGTAAAGTCATAAATATGCAAGATCCGTAAGAGGTTAAAACAAACAACCGAAAAAAGTTGCTTCTATTGCATACGGACACCTGGTTTTTCTATTAAACTAAATTAATAATATGTAAATGCATAAAACTTCAGATATACTTTGCTTCTTAGGAAGTGTATTATTAAGGAAGATTTCAGCACCTGGAAAATATCATCAAGTGCATATAATAGGCTATTTTTTGTACTTCAGTAACTCTATTTGCATAAGAATGCCTCCTATTGAATTTCAATGTGGTATCGGCAGTCAAAGTATCATAGTATGATTAACAAACCAGAAAATAACAGAATTTTACATGTGAACAGAATAAACAAGGAAATTGAAGATGGGTAATAAGCAAAGCCCAAATTCGATGTCGGTTTATTTATTATCTTCCTTTTTACCCTAACAATACGGCATTATAAAGAGCTCCATGAGTCCATATGCGACATCGCAAACAAGCAACCAGAATAATAAATAATAATAATAAAATGAGGAGTAGAAGAAAGAAAAGAAATATGAAAACACCGAATTTTGCTACAGTTGCAAAAGTAAGGGATTTTCAGTGATATTCATGATTCGCTGGCGATGGGGAAACATATTGTTTTTTTTTGGCAGTTCGTTTACGAAATGCATAATGTAAATGAGTATATATATTGTACTTGGGTATATCGAGGCTTTTAGTATGAACATTTCAACTTTCTCATATCCTTGTTATTTTTTGACGTTATGTCTAAAAAAAAAAAAGTTTTGCATTTTTGAGAAACTGAAAAATGGAATCAATATTTTTACTGATATTTACGTCAAAGCCAATCCAAAATGATAGAGACAACCCTACAAATAATCTTCTTTCCCCTTAAGCATCACTGCAAAAGCTAGTTTGGACACCGACTGCACACTACTTCTCTTTTTCGCAATCGATCATAGCGCCCTCTTACAACCTGATAACTTATTGATGTGCAGAGATCTACGTTATCGAAATATATATGGACGAAAAAAAAACCAAAAAAAAAACAGATAATATCAGTTATTCTTTTACCTTTTAATAATTGTAAATTATTTTTATAGCCTTTTATTGATAAAATAAAGAGAAAGAAAGAAAAAAGAAGTAAGTCCACATAAAGGGGAATTAACGATGACTGAATAATAAGATAAAAGAGCCGAATGCCATCCAGGGCAAACTCTCCCCATTAATCCTGTGTGTTTTTAAAAGAGGGGAATTTATGAGTTGAGTGGATCCCTTATTTCTTCTCAGTGATTTAGAAATCGTCTACCATTGAGTCCTTTTAGATTGATAAGGATATTTTCGACTGGTCGATTGGCTTCCAGCTACTTGAGTGGACTGTAATGACCATAAAGAAAAAGAAAGAAAGAAAACACTACACTATGCACTGTTTACTAAGTAAAGAACTTCCCCTTGACCGTTTTAAGCCCCTTCCACTTTACCCGTTATTACTCACTGTGTCTGCAAGGCACTGTTGTAAATGGAGCGTTCGTCTGTGAACAACAAAAAGGGCTTTCTTGAGTGCGCATCCCCTTGCTTTTGTCACTGTCACAGTTTGAAAACAAATAAAGAGAACCCAGCACTTCATTCATTCACCCTCCCCCCATCGTCAGCGCTTTGTGAGGGGGGGGGGGAGGAGACATCTCAGCAGTTGATCTATTCCACTTAAATCCCACGGCTGTAACAATAAGTTTTAAACTGCACCAACCACACAGTGGACGTTATTAATTGTAAAAGGCGAGCAACCAAATGCTTATAGTTTACGGAAAAGCAATAGAAAAGATGCATTCGCTTTAAATGCATAGCCGCGGTGGATTCTGCACATTCCTTTAGTGAATTACAATACACTTAACTTGTAGTCATCAGCTTGGCTCGCAAGTGGTGAGCGCGCTTTTCCCCTTCTTCCTCCCCCACCTCTCTCGTTTTACCTCACGTGTGTGTGTTCGGGTAATGAAATGGACATACAGTATTACGAGGATTAGTCCGTTTTAACTGCATCATTTTCCAGCGCGGAAGGAAATTAAACTTTCAAATAACGCGGAGATGCATTTTGTTGGATAACACACACATAAATTAACAACTTTATCACCGGACTACATGCAAATATTAATAAACGCCAAAGAAATGCGAGAAGGAGAAATTGGTTTCGACTGATGATGATGCGGCTGGCGGGGAATTTTAAGTCGCCAGGACTCGATATGCAATTGAGAAACATTACCCGCAGCTATTTGCTACGGAATTTGCGAAAAAGGTCATTGTGTGGTCCGAGAACAAAGAACATGCGTTTTCAATAATACGGAATTTTGATGACTTGACGGATGAAAGAGGAGATGGATTCGGTATGCTAAGGGCAGGGGAGGGGGGGGGGTATAATAATAAGCGACAAGTAGGAATGGGAGATATTGAAGTGCATTACGGCTGAGGTTTGCAAAGCGTAACATCGGTTCATTATCGTATTATTCTGGCTCATCGTCATCGCTCAAATGGTTGAAGCTGGCCGACAGCATTGTGATCCTAAACTGTAACGAGCGCATAGCAGATTTTGAGGGATGTACTTCACCAATTAAAAAATACTCTTAATTTGTGATATGCACTCATGAGCCAAAACATTGACTGCCCAACCTTTTTTCAGGCAATCAGACTGCTTAGTTGCCGGTGGCGGTGCGGTATCCTCATATCGAGATTGCTCTCACGGACACCACTGGATCTTCTCATCCCAACTGAATACATCTTCACTGCTAATTCTTACTTGGGGGACTGTTTCGGACAAGACGTACAAGTTGAGAATGTGGCCTGATGGTTGCTGATGCTTCCAGCAAGACAACTCGTGCCAAAAGGATTGTGGCAAGGATTTTGTATGCTCCCTTGACAGTCTAATTCTTCTGATTTGAATCCCACAGAGGTTTGTGGGCTATGCGGAATGCAAATATAACATCCGCCGGTAGATCCCAGTGCCTCTCGCTCAGTAGCTGACCTCTGTAACGTAATTCCGTTTACTTATTATCCAGAATACCTCATTATATATACCAGAATACCGTATTCTAGTGGAGTCAATGCCAAGAGGGGGGGGGGTGCAAGTAGATATCGCGGCCAAAAGAGACCCAACACGCTGCTGGGAATGAGGGCATAATGTTTTGCTTCATGTGTGTTTATTTTGTGAGAGTTTGCAGTTTTTTCCTTCAGAAACTTAAAGAGGATCCTCTGTAGCTTAGTCTATAACGACTACACGCTTTGGTTGTAAAGATCTGGGTTCGAATCCTCTCTAGAATGCAAATAACCTTTATAAAGTTTTTCAATTTAAGGTAGGCAGTCTCGTATGGAGGTGGAGAGTTTCCTCTCGTGAAATTCCACAAAACAGACAAATTACTAAGAAAAACACGCCCGATTAATAGACGCAGTACAGCGGCTTCATAATTTTGTTGCTTCAGCCATAATTTCAAAACAACCCAACCCTCAGAAATCCTATTGGTTGTCTAAGCAAAGATGTAGCCTGAGATTCTCTCATCCTTTCTGACACTCGTCCAAAGATGGATAACATAAGCAAACGGTTACCATTGTTCTGCACGGAATGGTTTGACACTCTTCGTTGTACGAGTCTTTAAGAAAGTCAGAGGTCTTCTCATGATAGAAATTGGCTGGTAATGGATTCTCCATTACTCTGTACAGGATTCTACACAGGCGATAATTTGATGGATTTCTCCTTGTACTACATTTCTTCCCTGGTCAAAAACTGCAGCGAAAATGATTTAGTCTTTTAGTGGCGAGATTATTCACAAGCCTCTTAATGAGTACAAATAAAGTTGGGTTCTTTAACTGTAAACTAAATTTCTTTTTAGTGACGAATTAAAAAAATAAAAAGTTTCCTCCATCGCTTCAAGAAATGAAAAACGCGACAGACGGACATGTTAATAAAGAATTCTGCTATAACTTCTTCGTTACTTAAGCTCATTGTACTCTCTTACATATTCATATAATCACATCTTGCTCAGTATTTCCTCCACTTCTATTATTTCAGCTAATGATATCGAAAACATAGGAAGAGACAGAATAACCGAGGACATTGCGAGGAATTAGGAGATAAATCACTGCACTCAAGCGGGGGAGAGTGCAAGAGGGAAAAACACCATAGGGAGCAAAGGATCCAGTAGCACTTGCATAGCTGAGTTACAGGTATCTTTAACAAGCGTCGCTGAGGATGGAATGCCGTCAGCGCGCGCGTGCAACCTGAGTCTACCTGACCTAAATCACCGGAAAGTAAGGTTCATTAGGAAACTAGAAGATACTTCATTCAATAATGCAAGTTGCGTCCCTAAATCGAACCTCTTTATTCCTGTGTACGTTGACGCTGGGCTTTGTGGACTCATTCGCCTTGGGGTAACGAGAAGGAAAAGAAGAAGAAAAAAAAAAAAAATGCTGCACGGCGGAATAAATATCTGATTCTATTTTCGTGTTGCAACTCGATACTTGCGCTGGCTTTTTTTACGGTCCCCAAATAAGATCTGTTAGATTAGGCGAAGATCGGATTCTGTTCGAGAAAATGGGCAAGCTCGAGGGGAAGTTTCGAATTTCGGTTTGGTATTCGATGTTGGGGAAGATTATTAGCGCGATTTCTTTTCGAGAAACAGAAGTAATTATGTTGAAGGAAAGATACCAGAATACAGAAATGTACTCCGTGTGGAGTAAGATGGAATATGATATTAAGGTAATTATGAACAGGCTTTATTTCGATTTTTCCCTTTTCATTTTAATAAATAAACATCGAAATGAGAGATGGCAGAAATCCACGTTGGAGTTGATCTCAATTGCGACTTCTGACAGGTTTGTAGGATAAAAATTCCGAGATTCAGGGATGGAAGAAAACCATTCGCCTCTGTATTAGACCGGCTGATGCACCTGCAGCAATAAAAAAATAAATAAATAAAAATGTGTCCTCGACTCTCTTCTAGGACGCGAGTCATCAGTCGCGACGACTTCTTGACTCCATACGGAGTCAAGAAGTCGTCGCGACTGATGGATGCTTCACAAAACCCAGACGAGATAGCTCTAGCCAATTTTTGGTACTTGCAATCCAAAGTACAAATTTAAATTGTTTTGCTATTATACACCCGACCTTAACATCCACACCATACAATCTTCGTTTCTTTGTTAACAAAGGCGGATATCAACAAATATCGGTTCGTGTTTCCATGGCAACAGACGATATCTGTTACATAGTAGTGCGAGCATATGTTCATGCCGTTAGCAATCCGTGTTACGCTGTCAAGAACGAAATAGGCGAGCCATTTTAGAGTTCAGTGGTAAGATGCTTACCGCCACTTTCTCGAGTCCTGCGTTCGCCTACCCCAACTTATTGCAATTACTATGCTTGCAATCAGAGCTCGTTATAACATTAACTCCAGATAATGGACGCATACTTGACTATGTATAATTGACTGTTGAAAGTTAATTCGCTTGAATTTAAAAAATAAAGGATTTTTAGCACCGAAACTCTAATTGGTATAATTTAATTAGTATAAATTAGAAATATTTACTAAATGATACTCCAATCACATTTTATTTGGTCTTAGCAGCACTGTGAACTGTTATTATTTATTGCAAAGGATTTGTTCCACGGGCGGAGTAACTGTATGGCCAGAAGACTTGGACCAGGTTGTTTTGAATTATAGCCGAAACAACTCAGGCTATGAGGCCAGTGTATTACATCTTTTACTTGAGTGTGTGTTTTTTGAGCCTGTTTACGGATAAAATGCAAGTGTATAACCCTAGAATACTATCTTAAATGTTTATTTTTGAGTTACAAGCTAAGAAAATAAGATTTTAAAGATATCAAATTGTGAATTCTTGGAAAAACCGATTATTTTAAGATATGAAGGGGAATACATTTCTTGTAGTAATCAATTTAAACGTTAGCTATCGATAATCCTCAACAGCAACTCTTGCGTTGCTGTTACAAAAACCAACCATGAAATGGATGTCAGCGTACTCTAGTTTGAAATTTTCCCCACATTTAATGAAGTGTCAAATTCTTGGTTAAAAACGCTGACTATCCAATAACACCCAAGGCAGAGCATTGCTGGTATGTTCCAATAACGCTTTCAGAATTTACACTAGACTATATTAGATGTAAATAAATAAAAATTTTTAAAAATCTTTAGCCCACTTAAAGTACAAGTGTACTATGAGTTGACAAAAATAGTTCATGCTGGTCATAGAAATTTAAAATCATACTAACAGCTTATATCTCACATCGAATAATGACTAAAGGCAGCAGGCATAATAATAAAAAAAAAAACAATGTGTTTTGTGAATTTTTTCCGAAAGTGTGAAAAATAAGCAACGTATCTAAATAGTTGTTTGTCCCCACGTGCCCTCGAGGGTACAGAGGTCTGACCTACGTCAGTTTACAGGCCGAAGTTAACGCGGTGAGAATGGCCAGTCCTCAGCAGAGTGCCAACAGCGATTGAAATCCCTTCCAACTACTAACCGCTCTCAGACTTGCTTAAGCCATTAGTAGCGGAGACCCTACCAATCGACCAACCTTTGCTGGCAATGCGGATTTAGTAAAATATAAAATTATATTTATTCAAAAATCTGTTTCATTAAACACATCTAAGAAGTATTTTTCTCTCTTCTTACCTCATTTTTCAATCACTTAAGCTGTGCGTTTCGGAAGTGCTCGTGAAGGGTGGTCCAAAAGTCACGAAGGGGTTTAAAATAATTCGTAACTAATTAAAAATAAAGTTACTGAATGTTTAAACCCCTTCGTGACTTATGGGCAACACCCTGCGCATACACAACTAGCCAAAATTAACGCAAGGACTGATCCAATAACAGCATTTCCTGAGATCTGTAATAGTGGTGGATACAAGTTTGGAATCCCTAGACTATTCAGAATTCATATCAACTGCTCAACGCCAATGGATAATATCAAGATGGAGAGGGGGTATACGAGAAAAAACCCGCCATTTGTGTGATCTCACCAGAGGTGAGTACCAGCAGTACACATCAGCAAAATCGCTGGTTTGTGAATACGGTTTCTAAAACTGGTTCGAGAATGTTTCAGATGCACACCAGTCAATGGAACCAGATCTTTAAAATTCCATCACTATCATTTGATACAGTATCCCTCCCCCCCCCCCAAAAAAAAAAATAAAAAAATAAAAAGTGTTCTAAGACGAAAGCAGTATTATAACCCGGATCTGCCCAGATAAGAGGGGGAAGTTTTTGTCGACTTTATTCGGCAACAGGACATGTGATGGAAGCCATAGAGGGAACCGCAACAAGTCAATATGTGAAATAGCTTAACAAGTCCTCAATGTCCCCAAGATTGGTTTACAATGTGGAATTCAAATTCATTTTACTGTACCGAGAAGGAAGAAGAAATGTGTGTGTGTGGGGGGGGGGGTCATTTAAACGCGAAATCGTACGGCTTCCTTGTCTCTTGGACACAGTCCAGGCCGATGGTGACAGTGTAATGGTTTGGAGTGCCATACGAAGGGTGGTTGCTTTTGTCATCGTTGTTCAGGGAGGGATACATTTCTCTCACATACGCTAAAATGTAACAGAATTCTGGATTAGAACGAGCAGAAATAACTGATTATCAAACAAAACTTGTTAATTGTTTCCACATCTCGTTTCCAAATTGATTCATTCTACATTCGTTCATCCCAAATGGACTTTGGTAGAATATGCCGAAAAAGAGCTCGAAATTTTCAGTGAATTGTCATTTCCTACAAGACTTTCAATGAATCTGCACGTGTTCATAAAAAAAAAAAATAAAATAAAAATAAATAAAAAAAGAAGAACTTGCAACCCCCGCACCAAACACACACACACACACACACACACGAGATGGCTTTGCACGGAAGAAGCCGTCCACTTCCTCAGCAGAAGAAAGAATTCAGACTAATCAAAGTATTTTATTTTTTATTTTTTTAATATTTCCAGTTGCTTAAACAAGCAAATAGTTTGCATTCATTATGATTACATTAAATTCTGGGTAGATGCGAATAACAAACCGTCAGTGTCATTGAATAAAGTGAATTGAATTGACAATAACTCTCCGTATTTAGCAACAGCACTTCATCAAATGCCTCGTGAAGACCTTACAACTCCTCAGTCGGTATCGACGACGTCCTTTGTTTTCAAAGCTCTGGGTTCGAATCCCGTCTAGAATAAGGACTTTTCAACTGATGTTGAGTCTCCTACGGAGTTTTTCATTCGTAAAATAGACTAACCGACCAAAGAACACACAAACACTAGCCTCACTTCGACCATCATTCAAACCAACCCCAGATCCTAACAGTTCGTTTATCTTTAGAAATAGGGATTTCTCACCCTGAACTATAACCCCACGTAGGATCTCTCCCTTCCTTTCTCCAGAACTGTTAAGGTGAAAATAGCTCGTCCTCCTTCAATGAAAAAATAATGCCCTGCAATGTCCGCATTTGGTCGGATCACCGATACTCAGTGTCCTTATGGATGTGTCATTATTGATTAACGGATATCAAAAGGAAACTGCGGCTACATTATTTATGAGCCAACAGCATCGTTACGACATAAACTAAAGATTTGGTTTCGACATTAGCTCGTTTGCCTTCAAGTAGCAGATGACCTGCCCGGTTCAGTCCAATAAATTTCACTTGTTTCTTTCTAGGAAGTAGTTAATGTCATTTGCACGAGTTCTTTGATTTTTTATTTTTTTTTATGAGACTTCCATTCGCGAAAGGTTGGAAGCCTATAGTACATTAGTACCGTGTGTGGGCTAAGGATTTTTATTTATTTTTTACATAGCCCGAAAAACCTGCTTGAGAGATCAAACATGAAACTTTTCAAAACCACTTCAGGCCTCCAATAAGAACAATAAAATTCATCTTCTATGTCAAGACATGCGCAAACATTCATGTCCACTGCAGCTTGTTAGTTGGAGAGCCGACATGTTAATCACTCAGTCAACCAAGCTGACATTTTTCTTTAAATAAAATATTGCTTAGTCCATAGTATGACTGTGTGTGTGTGCGTGTGCGTAATAATAGCAATACTTGAGTTCAATGCATTAAGATGAAGACTGGCTTCTTTTTTAATTGAAGCTCTTCTTGGCTGATATAAAAACGTTGTTATGACGTCATTAGAGCCCAATAGGGATTTGTATTCGATTTTTTCTTTTCTTTCTTTTTTTTATACAAGGGGTATTACAGAGAGAGAGAGAGATTAGTGGCTGCACCGGTCATGAAGACAACTGTGCTGCAGTTTTGCTGGTTCTCACTCCAAACTCATAATTTCACAGTCATTACACGCGCTTTTTCACACGATTAATTCAATCAAGTTCATTAAATAAGAAGCAAACTGCTGCCGTGTTATTCGGATGGGAAGTTAAATCCTAAAATCGATGAAATAATCGCAAGAATTAGTTCTCTTTCTTCTGAAATGTCTCCTGTTTTCGCGATCTCTTTATGACGTCACTGATGAATCGAGCTATCCCTCGAGGGCACATTTTTGAAATCACAAAGAAATCACATCCGCTTACCAGGTAGAAATAGACTTTTCTCTCTCCTTCTGGCAGCGAAGAAATCAACAGCCTCTACGTAAGTAGAAAAATAATCTCGATCACAGATTGGTCCGTCTGCGAAGATACCAAAAGTAATCAATTTTTTAACTGTTTATAAAGTCCTTGGTTTAACACTATTAGTCCAACCCCAATACTAGAAACATTATTTGATACGATTTTTTTCTTTTTTTTTTAATGTCTGTGTGTGTGTCCGTTCTGTACAATTATTAGGCTTTGCTTCCTTTTAGGGAAGGAACAAAAAAAAAAAAAAAAAATTCCCACACCTTTTTGTTTTCAAGGAGATCTAAATTACCTTCAATTTAATTAATGAATTTAGCTTAATCGTTAGTTATGTTCAAATTTCAGGCTGTGCGAAATATGTCAAGAACCTTCCTTTGCGTGCTTTTGTATGTAGACTACTTATAAATCGTCTGGAGCGAGAAATGCATGCACAAGCGCACACCTATATATGAAAAAAGTTAACAAATGATAAAAAGCTACACACACAAAACTATCACGCATAAAACCAATTAACAGGCAAGTAGAACCAAAAAATATCGCACTCTGCCTATCACATGCCAGGAAATCAACAATATTAAGCACACGAACTATTTATTCTCATACTGATAGACGTCATATCACGTGACTGGAAGTACACGCGTGTGCTGAAATAGACAGTTTTTCAAACAATGTGATTTGTGTTTTTCGTTCGCGTGTATGGCGCACGTGTTTTTATAACGAAATTGTAAAGGAAACAGACGTAATTCGATTCACACAATAATAACAATAAAACCTTTCAGGAGGAAAAAAAATATTTTTTTTTCGCTTCTTTTAAAACTCTTAAAGAATCAGTTTTCCCTCTAAGATCCGTTCCGATTTAGAATCCATCTGTTTATTTTCAGTTAGGTTATCGCACGACGTGATTAATCGAACCGGTGCCGTTACAGCAAAAGAGACAAAAATAATCACTTAATCATAGTGAGGGAAGACATTTAAAGAGCACGATGTAATTTTGCGATAAGACATGCAAACGCGTTTTAGCTTGATTCACTTATTCGATAATTAATTTCTTCCTTCCGGTTTCAAGAAAGATAACTATAAATAAAAATGGGTCGTTGTAACTTACTGTTGCGAGCATTCTTGCCACCAAATAAAAGATCGTCCTGTCGATCTTTTCTCTTCGCTGAATTTTTCTCAAACTCCCCTTTTCATGCAAGCGTACTTTGTGACCTTAATTGCCATTACTTTTCCAATCATTTTAACGGTGACGCGAAAGATTTGAATGCCGTGTTTTCAAATACGCCGCTGAAGGGAAATATTTATCGGGATTTCGCTCATTTCTCCGAATTTTTAACGTCGTTGAAAGAGCGTTCTTGCTTTTACTATTCTACTCGAATAGATTGCACGCGAGTTCCTCTTTAAGAAATAAAGAAATAAGCGGCAAGAGGTCGTGACCTGAGAGCGAGGGAGGGGGGGGGGGAGTTCCTCCCAATTCGATTAATTTACAGAAAATAGGCTTTGTTTTAGGATTTATTACCGACGCAAGCAAGGCTATGAGGTTAGCGTGTTGTGTCTGTAAATTGCGTGTGTTCTTATGGCCAGTTTGGCTGTATTACGGAGGAAAAAACCCTGCCAGCTCCGTATGAGACTCACCTTCAGTTAAAACGGCCTGATAAAGGGGTCTTCGAATCTTAGACAGGAATCGAACCCAGGTCTTTCCAACCAAAGGGTATCGTCGATACCGGAAAATACGTGAACGTAGGATTTTTTTTATTTTTTTTTTTAACACTACATATCTTAAAAGTTAATTTTAAAGGAGTCTGCAAGAGGAAAATTTTGGGAATCACTTGGGATAGACAGGAGCGCGCCAAGGGTATTTGTAGCCCGGGTGCAAACTTTTATCGGCCGCCCGTCTGACATCTAAAAGTAAGAGTTATTAATATTATATTAGTTAATGTCGTGTTAAAGTCAATGTTGCCGCCCGGGTGCGGTGCACCCCCTTGCACCCTCGGGTTGGCCGTGGGGATAGACATTATTAATTTCTATTTCGTTTAATGAACTTTTCTAATGAAGAACTCTTTTGGAATTAAAATAAACCTTAGTTCAGACTAATGTCTATTTATTTCTATTTATAGTCAGTCATTTTGTTAGCCAAGCAAGCAAAATTGGTGGGTTCGAATTACATAATGTCACACCACTCTTATTTGACTATCCTTGTTGAAACCATTGTTGAATTTAACCCACGTGTTCATATTATCTATTAAACCTTTGCAATCATGCCGGTACATATACATTATTAATAGAATTCTCTCTTTCCTGAAACATTAATTAATACTTCTTTTTCATCCAAACTATTTGCAAAAGTATCTGACTTGAAGATCCAATAGAAACTACCTGCTTTTACTTATGCATTAGCACGCGATGTACTTGATTGTATATAAAAGACGCAATCGCGTGCTATCGGACTTAGATTCACGCGATTATAAAGTTTTTTTTTTTTTTTTGTTGCAACAATGAGTTTATCTCATTCTCCATTACGCATGCGTAATATAGCAAGAATGAAAATAACGAATTATATTTTTTTACAAAAAAAAGTTATTTTAAACATAAGTTTAAATGTATAATCTCGTCCATGTTTTCAAATGTACAAGTTTCAACTCTTTATCCTGTTTTTGTTTGCTTATTTTCGACAGAATTAAACTCGTAGCTAGCCTATAGTTAAGATAGCTTACTACTCGAACGGTATATAAGTTTCTTGGTTCTCTCTGTTGTAAACGGTCTGCAAATCGAATCTTTCGGAAAGCAGCCTTCTGTAGTACTGAACTTTTAATAGCAGAGAATTAATAAACGGGTAAACTCGATGAGCACTTAACAAAGTAAATGAAACAGTGCCGAACAATTTAAATTTGTTATTTGCCCTCTTAGTTTCTATCAATTTGGGATGAAACCAGCGCTATTACCGGTAGTTGGGGGGCTAAGAGGAGTGGTTAAATTCCTAATGAACAGAATGAATAATGAATGGAATACGACTGGCTTGCAGAGGAAGCTACCGTGTGCGGGATAGGTGGATTGAAAGATTTCGAATAAATGCAATTTAATCTTTCGGAATTAAGTTAATGTCTGCCGAAATACAGAAGCGGTATTGCCGACAATACCCGCATAAAATATACGAAACTTAATTAGTTCCATTTGTATCGAAGAATGAATCCAATAAACCAGGAAGATAAGACTTTAGCTACTAAATGTATTCTGAATTTTTATAGATTTTTCCTCCACCAATAAATGATGTCAGTAACTTAAATGGGATATTAACACATTATTTACTGATAAGTAAATTATTCCAGCCTTTTTTTTTTTAATTTTTAATTTTTTAAAAAGCTCTAGTATGTAAATAAGAAAGGAATAAGGAGTCGAACTGACTTACCTTTTCTTTTAGATCAATGACAAATGACCGTCTACGATGAGCATGAAGAATCTCAAAAAGTTTTGAATTTAAATAGCTTGTTGAATGAGAAGGTGCTTTATCCTTGTCGCGAGGTCAGTGAATGTTCCCGTCTTTATTCTACGTGGCATACAGTTCGCCCAGTTTTAAACAATTGCAGTTCACAACTGAGATGGGAGGGGGGATATGAGGGGTGAGAAATGTATCTGTCACCAAAGAGCACCCAAATAGTTCAGAAGTTCAGTTTCTCGAGGTTCAGGTTGATTAACCTTTTGATTTCCTAGCGAACGTAATCCATGTTGGGATGGGGGTGGGAGATCCCAACTGATTCGCGGCACCGTACCTTACTTTGCACTTCGGTAGGAGGTAGTCGCGATGAGCAGCAGCGCAAAGGCTGAAGTTTTGCCGAACCAACTGTCAAAGTGCAACTTCGGATTTGCACACTAAAAAAAGGTCAGCCGATGATTGACCCACAGCTTGGAATCAAAATCTAAGCCAGGAAAAGCAAAATGTCTGCAGCAGAAAGTGACTTAGCGTCAGGTAGAAGCCCGATCCGACAGTTGAACCAACTCTGTAGGAGCGAAGCGCTTCGACTGACTCGCTGAGCAACAATTAACGTCAACGCTCCGAGCCGAACAGGCAGCGTCTGCTACTTCTCTCGAGGAGCGTTCGCCAACAAAGCTTAGCGGACGAACTGTTCCTAGGCCAGCGTAGTCCACTATCACTGCGCGGGTCGGTAAGTGGAAGAGGATGGAGGAGAGGGGGGGGAGAGAATGGGGGAAACGGAGGTAACGCAGCGCCGTGCAACGGCCGATTGTGATAGTACTAGCAGTACGAAACGACGGGCGCGCGCGCGCGCGCTTGGTTGGGGAAGAGGGAAAAAAAAAAAAAAGAAAGAAAGAAAAAGTGGAAAGAAAGACGAACGCGTTTTCCGCAGTTGTCGTTGTGTCAGTAAAGCCCTCAGCGTTAACGAACGGGATTTTAACCACCCCCTGGCAGTGGCGGGGACATGCTAAATGCGGTAACTCTAGCTGACAGTGCAAAATGATGGCCTTTGTCGCAGGGATTTCGCAGGCTTTACTCTGGACGCCGCTATCACGACGATCTTCTCGTTGTGTTGCTCGCGGGCTGAACACCTCTCACGCACTTGCTCCGAGACAGTGACGGCCGCTCTTTGTTGGCCGACGAATGCATGCCAGAAGGATTAAGTCAGCGCCGTGCACCCCCCGGTGTATTTATTCAACTATATTGACATTCCGCGCTAGGGAACGAAATTTCACTGACGAAGAAAGGGGGATCGCGAACACCCCCAACAAGAGGTGTAAGAAGATTTAAAGGGGTCATCTAAGGAATGTTGACGCCTACTAAATTACCGCGTTGGTTGGCTGCTTCGATTGAACCCGGAAAGAATTCGTGCTCGTTTCCGTTTTCCCGCTGATGTATTCTCCAAGCTGCTGCTTAAAGCTGGAGCGCAACTAGAGACACCTACAGGCAAACTTCGGTAGCTAACGAGAATTGAAAATTTTTGTCGTTCAAATCGCACAGATTGTTTCGGCTGCTTATTGGCCAGTCAGGATCACGTGACTATTACCAAGTCATCTTATTAGCAGTTATTTACGAATACCGATAACAGCTCTGTGTGAAAGTCACATCATTAGGGATCTTTCTTCAGCAATCGTTATCACGTGATGTATTAATGTCGTCACTTCCTTTTAGACAGTCAAACAGCAACACGTAGTGTGCCAGAATAGCATTTTGACGCCTTAGGCTCTCTCTAATGAGTTGTGAATTTTTTTTTTCATTACTAATAATTACTTTAAAATGATTTTTAAGAGTAAAATTAACTTTAAAAAAAAACGCGACTTCCGCTTCATAATATTGACTCCCCCCCCCCCTAAACTGCTTCGATCACGAAGGATGTCTTATGATCAAAGCAACTGCTAGGGAAAAACAAACCTATTTTCCTAAATAATGGAAAAGAAATTTTAATTTTATTGTAAACTTCGCTGTTTGTAGTTGAAGGTGCTCTTTATATGGAAAACTTTACCCACCGCTTGTAATAACTTCTTCAACGAAGGCTTCTTCTTCTTCTCATAGTTGAAATAACTCTCCTCTTAGAGTAATAACTTTTTGAAGTCGAAATACATTTCTAGAAAGATAATCTCCATCCGTCATTGTCTCGGAGCAAGTGCGCGAGATTACGAAGCGGGTGGAATACATTTCCGGTATACGCGGAAAATGGCTTCCTTTCAAGTGGAAATACTTTTGGAAACGCAGATCACATTATGGAAAGAAAAGAAAGATTTTCAAGAAAACTAACTTCTGCACTGCAAAAAAAAATAACTTTTTTTTTTTTTTATTAAAAATAACTCTCATTGGATTTTAAGTTTCCGTTACTATGGAAACCTAGCCAGTGAAAGTTGCTATTATAACTTTTGATTGACACTTTAAAAAAAATACAAAATCAGAATCAATACTGGAACCGATTGTATAGTAACTCTATTGTTATAGTAGCATTGGTCGCTATAGTAACGAATGTCCTAAAACTGAATGCGATTTCGTAACAAATAAACAATTCACTTCCGGTAGTGTCCGTTATTTTCAAACAAGAATCATTAATTATATGATTCAAGTCTGCCCTTCGACAAATAAAATGAAATAATAATAATACAAAGAACCCGAAGGATCGGTGGGGGATTCTGCCGATGGTGCAACTTGGCCGATGAGATGCGGAGAAAAATGACAGACAGGCTGAAAGCGGCCATGATGCGACTCAGCATTGTATAACAATAACATAATAGAACCTGCAGCTGAGGATGGGCGCAGGTTGAGAAACTGCCCTGCGGGAGAGGAAACATATCCATTCCCGGCGATAGAAAATAAGTATCTTCAATGGACCGGTCATACGATTGCACAATGCATCGCACTACACATCTTCCCCATGAGGTATCTCCCCTGTCCGTTTCCCCCCCTGTATATCCGAAATAAGTTGACCTTTTATTTATTCATAAAAGTGGTAGTTCGGTATCGGAGAAAACCTACAACAGAGTTGATGACTCTTCTAATTTTAGTCAAATCCAATTCAAAATCTTCATTTTTAACAAAAAAAAAAAAAAAAAAAAACAGATTTTTCTACTAAGCAAATGAAGTTTGTGATAACGTGTGAAAACACTCCTGTTTATAATGCAGTTTAAAGCTATTTCCCTAATCTGGTGGCTCTTTCGATTCTTGTTAGTTTTATCATCAGGATGTAGGTTTTAGAAATGCAATTAATCAGGTAGCTGTGTCACAAAAAAAAAAAAGTTAACTTATCTTGCACTATACAGAAGCGAGTTTAATTATTTTCAGAAGTATTTATTACATCTTTACAAGGCACTTTACATCCGAATGAAAAAGATGCTAACCATCATCCAACGTATTTTTTCATATGTGCAAGAAGTTGTGCGTGGTGAGGTAAAATTGATCACAATTGTTTAGGATCCCGCGAAAGTTTTGAATCTTTTAGTTTCGAGCATGATATAAATAGAAGCGCTGCAATTGCTTCTATATTTAGTACTCGTGAGTACCACCAAGGCAGAGCAGTATGACTCACCTTTCACTAGCCATTCATCTAGCATTTGTACCGAAAACCCCACTGTAATATCCTCTGATGAAATCGACTTCTGGCAATGTTTTTATGTAATATGACTTGAACTTGAAATATTCGCCTTTTTTTTTTTTTTTTTTTTTTCAAAACTGTTATGGTTTGATTGAAATAGAAGAGATAACATCCATGAATTTTATTTTGTGACGGCTTGTTTCGACTTGAACTACAACATCCTCTAGTATTATCTACGTGTGGCTATGAGGTTCTCACACACAGAATCTCTTTTCTGCATTGTATTGCTTAATGTGTTCAATACTCTTCAATGAGTATGCCTGAGCATCGCTCAACACGGTACTAGAGAGAACTGGTACCTTTTATTATCACTGTCTCAAGAAGCTAAACAGCGTAATACAGAGATAGTAGGTTATTTCTTTCTGGGTTTTTACTCCCCCCCCCACACACACACAAAAAAAAAAAAGAAAAAAGGAAAACCAGCCAAAGAACACAAACAATTGTTTGTAACGTAACCTAAACAGCACAACCAGCAAATGGTATTTTTCGCTTATTTCTAACTATATAACTTACCTCTTTTCAAGAAAACGTTATGACGTCATATCCGTCTTAGTCCACAAACAAACAATTTTTTTTTTGTTACATACATTTAAATATATTAAGTTAAATGGAATAGTAGAATAATGTTTTTTTTTCTTCTTCAATTAAATTCATATTTAATTCAAATTGAATTAAAGTTGAATAAAATGTATCATGTTTTTATTTTATTATTATTATTTTTTTCAATTATATGAATTGTGTGCGACTTTTTACCGGCGAATACAAAATATTATTCAACTGAAAATAAAGAAAATGGTATTCATAATAAAAATACGTCGCAAAATAATTATGGCCTTCTGTGTCTTAAAAAATCATTGTTTGTCGCATTTTTCTAAAAGCAATGAGCACGTGCTACGTAAAGTGCAGCACGGTAACATTTGAAAGCTCAAGTAGCCCGACTTTAAATTTTTTTTTTCCTGAAATGTTTACTTACATCTGAATAAAAAAATCGTCTGATGAATATTTCGTATTATTATTTTTTTTTTATTTATAAACGAGTCTACCGCTAACACTGTTATGAGGTCTACCTACAAGCCTGATTGAATGTGACTGCATAAAATAAGAGACCTGCAAGAGTGAGAGTTTAGTTCCCCCCCCCTCATAGTAAGTCTCTTCAGGAGCAACAGTACACTTGGTTCCTCTTGTCACAATCGAAAATTTACCGAAATCCCCGTATAAGCTATAACGGGTTTATAGAACGGGTTTTTGGTTGATTATCATTTAATAACCTTGCCGCCATCAATGCTGTTTTTCTGTTACTGAGGGAATAAAAAAAAAAAAAAAATCCTCACGGAGCGAAAATCTCGATAATAAAATGCATTTATTATTGAGATCGTTTACATACACAACAACCCTATGGAAATTCGTATCTCTTCTTACTATCTTGCAAGAATTTAGTCGTTGCTGGTTTCGAGGGGCAAAATTGCTCGCGTTTTTTACACTTTCGTCATCCGTTGAAGCTGATAGCAGTCCACAGCAGCGCAGATCGCTTTCCACTGAAGCTCTTCCTTCTTTAAGTCAACGCAATCTCTCATTAAGTTACAAGCCAAGGACTTATGTACGGATCCAGAAAAGTGACATCCTCATGTGTCGTTTTCAAATAAATCACACGTTTCACTAACCGTCTTACCAATTTTATAAATGACAGTCAATACGAACGCATCGCCTCATACTTTCATCCTTTAACTCAGCCAGTATCGATGATATGCCCATTGATTCTGAAAGACGTGGGTCCGAGTTCTTTCTCAGATGCAAAGAACCTTATGAGGAAAGACTTTTCAACTGAATGTGGGTTATCCAGTCTCACAAAGAAGTAGCGAGGTTTCTTCATCCGACAGGAAAGGCCAACCCCACTGGAGAACGCACGGAATGAACATTATTACATTGAACTTATAGTCTTAAGTCATTTCGGCCGTAACTGACACCAAGAACCTACTTCGAGACCTCATCAATTTCACGAAGTAACTCGTCTAGTGTTGTCGGTTCGCCACAGCAGACTGACGACACACACACACATCAGAGCACACACACGCACGTTCTTCGCTCTCACAATAATGAGATCAGATATTTTATAAAGAAAAGTCTTTATAAAATTTAATAATAATAATAAACTATTTCGCCCGATACATGATGGCTTCAAATATCGGGACCACCCACTAACATCTCTATTCATCCATTACCGAAATTACAATGGAGGAAATCCTATTGCAACCTGTCCTGGTAAACAAAGTGGCTCTCCAATCAGTAATCATCAAAGACTCCTCCGTAGTTTCACATTAGATAGGATTACGGAGACCACCTCTTCTAACGAAATCTATTTTGTTACGGGGGAAGAGAAGATCTCTTTAAGGAGCCTTTCGAGGGCGTTTTTCCAGATGTGCATGGGAGTTGGGAGCATCTCGTACCAATCTTGTCCCTCCTAGTTAAGCCGTAGGATGCTTGTACCCTCGTCTCCTTAAACGGCTTAATTACTATACTCGCTCTGTCAGTCAACCGCCCAACATCGCCAACTCCCATCTTACTGGCACAAGCTAACAGTCGACTCTTAAATTAGCCCGAGCTGGTTTCAAACGCTTGCGGTGACAAACGAAGGTGATTGCGTCACAACTCCGATGTGGTATATTCGCCACAAGATGGAAGTCATAATGAGAGTTCCCTACTAGCTACAAGATCCTCCTCCAGGCATATCCACTTCTTAAGGGGTCACTAACTAGGTCACGGGAAGGGCGTTGCATTGTCTAAAAGAACGTATACACGAAAGTTAGTTATTACAGTTGTTAGTGGAACAATGGCCGCCTTGCTCGGCCATTTGTAATGTCGAGTTTGTTGCTGGCTCGTTTCTATTGGTAGGTTGCATCCCAAGGAACACTTTCGCAGAATGCAGTAGGAGATCTGGTGGTTTTTTTATCCCTTTTTTTTATGTTTTATTCACAGCTGTGCATAATTTGGGACGAGTCTTCGGTATTCTCACTAAGAATTGCGCACTGCGTCCAAATTTCTTATTAAAGAAAACTTCGTCTTAACCTAAAGCAGTTACATCTGCTTTTCTTAAGATAATATTTCTTCTAAACAGTATCTGGAGTTTTAAATTTCAGTTTCTGAATTTCTCACTTCGTCGTTTTATTTTTTTATTTTTCCCCCCTATGAGCATTGGATTTCTCTCTTGAACGATCGATTTTGTTCACTTATTCAACTTTACGGCTTTAATACTTGGTGGCTTCGAGATGCCCGTTGCAAGGGTCTCACTGCAGAGAATAAATGCGCGGTAATGGTTCCGTAAGACCGTACATTGTAATTCCCCTGTCGGTGTTACTTCCTTCGCCAGAAAGTTAAAATAGAATCGATGGATGACACACTTAATTTCGTATTGAACCCTCTGGTGTTGGAGCATTTCTCTGTGGTCTTTATTTTGCAACTGTGGCCCCATCTATCCCAATTGTCTGTCCATTTCTCTCTCTCTCTCTCTTTCTATTTTTTTTACTGTGTAGTGTCCAGCCACGTTTTACCTTGTTCTTTTTCCTCCTTTGTATTGAAAACTTAAAAAATAAAAATAAAATAATATATATACATACATACATACACACACACACCATTTTTCTTTCAAATCCAAACATTTAATTAATACCAAAATCCCTAATACTTTAGCATTGCTTCATTGATGATTTCGCTAATGAAAAATATTTCCATTTGTTAGCGATAAATCGCTTTGCTTCACGAGTAATCTTATCATAATAAACGAACTCATTCCGTGTATGACCTCTATTGGAGCTAGCTATTCGCTATAAGAGAGTACTCCCAAGAAAAATTATGTACTATATTTTTTTAAATACTACCATTGCATACAAACTTTCATATTGAGTGAGATCCATAACATTTTTTTTTTTTTTTGCCTCAAGAGAGCGGAGAGCGCCTCCGTAGTTTATCTATTATTAAGTATGGACGTTACCAATATCTACAGAATTGTGTTATTTCTACTGACACACGTTTTTTTTTTTTTTTTTTTTTTTTTTTTTTTTTTTTTTTTTTTGAGAACAAAGCTTATTCATTGTATATGAGATCGAACTAGAAATTTTCCTGGTCCTTGCACACATCAGCCATTTCCGCCATCAACAAAGGAAGAGGTAAAGAAAATATCGATGAGAGAATAAACGTTCTCCAAAATTACTGATGGAATAAGGGACAAAGTGATAGTGAGTTGTATTTTGTATTGTGTTAGATTGAGGGTAAAAGGATTACGGCGAACGGCAGTTGCGTAGTGACTTAATAAGACAGATGATAGAATATTAAATAACTGCTTTGTTATAATTTATAATGATATTACAAATGAAAATGTTTTGGAAATTCATCTTATTTTGATTGCTTTTTTATTTTTATTTTTTCTATATGAATGCTGTGCTGTTAACGTTCGTATAGAAACAACTTTGGAGTCACGTGTTCTGGGGGAAAAGAAAGAAATATATCGATTGTCTGGAATCGTGAGATTTCATTTTTGCTGAAATTGCTAATTTCAATTATTGTATCCATTGTTGTACTATTAGCAATAGCTCTGATATTGCATAAGCATGAGATATCAGAGCTGGCACGTGAAAATAAGGGAAATTTCAATTGTTGGAAATATTTCTTCCAAAAGACATCTCTACGTCAAGTTTCAGTCAACTGATTGGTTAACTATTTACACCTTTTTAAACAACAACAACAAAAAAAAAAACTGAAATAAACAAAACACGAATATTTCTTTTTTTTACACCAACAGTTTTTCACAATACCAAAGCGCTCCCTAGTGGTATTGGTAGGTTGAGCTTCATCGGTACAGTTTCAGCAACACTTCCACAACAACTCCACCGCTCAAACTATAAAATAAGCTTGTCAAACAGCGACGGATTTAGAGGACGTGTCGATCTTGGGCGCAAGCTGCCCGTATCCGATAACAACGAATATTGTAAGTCCCTCCAGCACGAGGTTTTAAAAAAAGGGAGGGAGAGCTACAAAAGACAAACGCAGACATAAGCGAAACGAAACGATCTAATGACGACAGCTATACATCATCGTCCCCCTATCGGTGTCGTAGAGAAGAATGCCCAGGTGTTGGATATTTTAATGGAATAATTTCTTCCCCGTTTTCCCTTCCCCTCCCTCGCTTCTCCCTTTCCCTAAACATGCAAGTGAAGTTCTTTAATTTTTTTTTTTTTTTTTTTTTTTTTTTTTTTTAACGAAGCTACACAAAAGCCTTACCTCCTGTTCTACAAATCACTGGTCGTGTATTGATTAGACACGCGCTAAGCAGCAACACTGGTCGGGTCTCTTTTCACATAGCCGAGATTGTGATCGAAGGGAACGTTGGTAAATCGATAAGCGTCAGGTCATCAGCGGAAGACGGTGATCATCAATATCACCAACCAGCCCGATCCAGAAGTAACCCTTAAGTTCGGGGTTAGGGAAGGGGGAGGGTATTTTAAAAACTATCCCTAACAGTCTGTGTTTATCTTTTCCTTTGGGGAGAAAGTGATGCGGGATGGGGGGAAAGAAGTGTTGAGCGACCTCTTTGTGGCAATTTTTTTTTTTTTTTTTTTTTTTTTTTTTTTTTTTTAAAGTTCGTCCTTTCAGATTGATTGTTGTGCCTGCTTCTGTTAACTCAGACTAGTCGTTAATTTCTTCTGTTTCGCCTGTCAGAATAGAAAACAACACAAATACACGACAAAGAATGAAGTAACGCGATTCATCCGTTCGTTCTTTCCTGTTTAAAAAAAAAAAGGCGAAAGAAGAAAGATTGAAACAAAAAAGAGAATCAAAAGACACGCTCACATACGCAACTAAAATGGTTTTACAATAAGGGAAGGAAAAGAAAGAAAAAAAAAACTACAATGGAATGAACGAAAGTGGAAAGGAAAGTCGACAGAGATACATAAAGACGTAAATGATGCGGCAAAAAAAAAAAAAAAAAATTTTTTTTTACAAGTTATCATAGAAAAACTTGAAAAAATCCCACTTAGTCCATTTAGCAAGACTCGATACATCAACAGAACCGGACAGATGCTATCAACAAAATCATTGAAACCTCAGCTAGGTGGCGCAAGGTGTTAAAAATAGAACGAAGAAGAATCGGAGAGAAAAATGGTTCTATTTACATACAATGATGTTGTGAATTTTTTTTTTAATAGTGGCTCCCCCCAAAAAAATACGTGGGCAGCAGTTTTGCTTAGCTCAGGGGTATCTTCGCAAATTAATAATAATAATATTCGGCAAATTTCTATGTAGTCTTGGAAATATGGGACCTCGATTTATGAAGTAAAAAAAAAAAAAAACACGGATATGGATTACGTGAAATTCCAAATCTTATGGCACTCTATGGACTACGCATAGGAATTAGATATTCCCGTCCAATGACCTACTTGAGCTTAAGATCCCTACCATCACTGTTCTGGACTCGTTTCAAATAATAGACTCGATTTAAACTCTGAATGTAATTTCCGCGACCTTTTTCAATTCCTCCCGCATGCTTCCACTTTTAATGTAATATTTGAACAGCCTCTTACTCGAACCAGGTTCTACCGTTGGAATAAATCAGAAACAAAAAAATTATCCCGAACAAATTTTATAAGTTCACACGGACCTGAATCTATTAAGTCCGAGGACTGCTACTCTGATAGATGGATGAGACTTGAAAAAAAAAAAAAAAAAAAAAATCACTGGAACATGCGGGAATGGAACAAGGGGAGGGAGGACAGATTACAATATTAGAAAAAAAAATGAAAAAGAGGGGGAAAAAAAAACCCTCTTGAAGACCAAGAGAATAATGAACAAACAATAGTGTCGAGCAATGAAGTAAACATTGATTTTTGCTGCCTCTATTTCCTTCTTTCCTTCTTTCCAGTTGATTATATCGCGAGATACCTGAAAAACCAAATGTGAACGTCCTCCACCGCAGGGAAATCTCTGGAAATTTACGCCGCTTTCACTCTCAATAAATAACACTTTCCTAGTTATCTGTTCGCTAAACGGGCGCACAAAATTCATTTCCTTGGGGGTAGGGGGGGAGGGGATGGAAAAAATCAAATCTGAAATTTCAATAAAAAAAAAAAGAGACTTCCTCCGATACAGGCCCATTAAATGATTCTAAAATATGGTTATCAGTCGTGCAAAAATGTTCTTAATGTTTCTCAATGTGTGTCGCTGTATCAGAGAAAATGGCTTCGACAATCCCTGCAGTAATGTGAATCACGGATCTTTCTTATTGAGTCACTCCGAAGCCATATCGAGATCTAATGGAATAGCCCCGTAAAAGCTTCGAGGTGGCCTTATGTTGATCACGTGATGTAGATGAGGATTTTTTTCGGGGGTGAGATCTTTGATTGGATCGCCATATTTATATTACGCCAATGATTCTCACAATTGGAATTCTAAATAGAAAACTTTAATATACTCTCCAAGTAGCTGTTTACTCCGATATTAAATAGCGACATTTTAGCAGTATATTATTAGCACAGTCTTATTATTTAAGCACTGAGCTTGTCAGTATAACATTGAGCCAATGTCATCATTATACAATCGTAGCAGCAACATGAATTCACGTAAAACAAACATCGTAATAACAGTGTTCACTCAGCATGAATGACAGAAATATAAACATTATCAATTCAAAGAAATAAATTTTGGAAATCAGTGGGTAACCGGTTTCCAAATCATAACATCGTTGAGGTCACGTGCACTCTTACGGCGTGTGCGATAAGAAATGATGTTCCTAACTCTAACTGGTATTCTATTTGTATGTATTTGTGTGTGTGCGTGTTCTATGGTCGATTTTCCTGGGTTATTGGATTGAAACCGAAGAAAGAAAAGAGAGAGACGATAACAATGGAGAATTTTCTCTCGAGTTTTGCCTTCGCCGAAAAATGACTTCATTCTACAATTCGCTGAAAGAAAAATGAAGTTCCATTAGTTGTTCGCTAGAATCGAACCTACTTAGCTTTTCTTCTTGAAACCTGGTCTCATGAAAGTTACAAGAAGACTGCGGAGGTCTTTCGCCTGATTTATTAATAAACTTAACATGACAACTGATTTACGGATTTTGTTTAACAAAGTGAGCGGGCACATTGTCATGGTGGAGAAATGAGTTTTTACTGTTTCATTTCTTCAATCTTTCTTGTCCTTTATGCCTTCTAGAACCGATTAAAATATCGTGATAAAATGTTTTGTTCATAGTTTTTTTTTCCCCCGCAAATTCCTTGTGAGCAATGCTTTCCTCATTGAATAAGCGACGAGTGCGATTTGTTAGTTTGGTTCACTTACTAAGCTATTGACCACTATGCGGAAAATGTAATTCTTCAGTGTACAAATTGCTGTGTAATTTTCACATATCGTTTCTGAAGGTGACCTTGCCCAATTTCACGCAAATTTTTGCAGCCGATAACGTATCGTAAACGCGCGTAGAAATGACCTTAAACAATCTGAGTGCAATGTTCTGTAATCTTCATGGTTGTCTCATTAAGGTTAGTTACACTCCTCCCCCCCCCCTTCCACTGCTCATAAGGCATACTTGTTTCCATTTAAAATGGATCGCTTACGAAAACTTTTGGGTTCATTTATGTGGATGCCGTCTGGTGTTCATTTTCAGACAAGTTAAAAAATAAAATAAAATAAATAAATAAATAACATCGTCGTTTTATTAAAGTACTGAGTAAACTTAACAGCAAATGGATTTGTTTTTCAGATATTCCGGTTCAAATAAATAAAGAAATAAATAAAAGATGTCCTTCCCGCATTCTACAAGCAAAGTCATGTTTCTATGAAATATAAAAGAAGCATGGAATATAGAGGTCATTTACATCGTCTAGAACGAAACAGAAGATAGACTCATCTACTTTTTTGACATAATTATGTGGAGATCCAATGTTCACTAAGGGGCTGGTAATTATCAGTTTTATGTTCTAAATCGGGTATTTTCAACCTGCGCGTGACGCCGAATTCATTAGATACGTCCAGGAGATATAAAAAGTAAGCTGACAAAGTTACTTACTTTCCTAAAAAAAAAAAAAGTGATAGCTATAAATTATGATTGTGATATGATCGTAATAGGGAAGCGACATTTTTCTGAGTATTTAAATATTGATGCTACTGCACCAAGCATATTTAATATTTACTGTAAAAGTGCCATCAGGGAAAGAACATGGCAAACTCCTCCTCTGGAAGGCAAACTCGTTTTGGAGACGATTATTCGACATACGAATAAAAAAGAAAAAGTGAAAAGACAACATTATATTTCTCTCTTCGCTTCATTTATTAGCGTTTCATGCACATTAAATCTGTCTTCAGCATACGTTTTCAAGCAGTTAAAAAAAAATTAAATCGGAATTTCTATGAATTTTTAAAGACAGTACGCCCACGTGTCCAATTTAAAAGCGAAAAATATAAGAATGAAGTGTGTGTAATAATAATGTATTTTATTTTTATAGGGGGGGTTGCTACGGGGACTCCAAGCTACAAGATTATTTGTGTTTGAGGATCTTGTACTTTTTCTATTATGCACTGGGAATACCACCGAAGTATTCTACAGGCCTCACTTTTAACTCGCCCCATGATGAGTAAGTGTGCCAGGTTTTCAACTTTCGTAAATAGATTCGCTTAAAATCTATTTTGGCTTTTTCCTGTGTGATCTTATCCCGATATTTCAACTTAATGTTTGAAAATACAACTGCGACAGCTACACAGCACACTTAATACCGCGACTAAAGCACTAAACCCACACGAAATTTCAAGTATTCGATAGAGAACCAGATCTTCTCGTGTAAAGCACATCCTTGATTGTTTTATTTATTTACAATTATTAATAGTACTACTACTTCATTGTTATTATTATTATTGACATGTAATTGAAAATCAATTAAAAATAATTTTGTAGGAACAAAAGTGTATTTATAATAAGGAAAATCACCACTGCAGTTAAAACAATAATTGATTGTTTTTAACAGATCTGAATTTTATTTCCTTGATTGTTGGCGACATAAAACAGGCTTCCATGGAAACCTAAAAATCGCTTAATTTTTTATCTCCGTTAAACTATCCGAAATCGTGCAGTGTTTTGAATAAGTGGTGTGATTTCATTTGACATTAAATAACGAGAAAGAACCGACGTGTTTATTAAATATTGTCTCCAATATTTCTCCAAAATGTTCCCCTTTTCTGACAGGAGCACAAATCACTATTGTGCACTTGCCATTAGCATCGTGATTTGTTTTATTTGGCTGACACGACAACAGCTTTGTAGCTTATTCAAATTCTGCTGTTGTACTCTCTCACCATGGCCGTACACACAACGGAAGTGCAGGAGAGAGAGAGACAGGAAATCGAAACAAAATATTGTTCGATATAGAAATCCAATAAGGTGTCGTGTCTTCAGAAAATTTTGGTGCGAGTCCAAGAATTCTTTTAGGTTGATGGGGGTGCTAACAGCTTCTTATACAACTAATTAATTAAACTCCTAATTAATCATTTGACGAAGAGTAAACAGAAAGCCGAGTTGAGCTGAGCTGCAATGGCAACTCACTACAAACCCTCCGCAACTACTGCGAGGTGAAGTAAATAGAGTTTGGGACATCCTCTTGTTGAGAGGGGGTTTCTGCACTGCTGTGTCTATAGACGTTACGTCTTAGTGTTGACCCAAGTGCGGCTGGCCGCAAGGGATACGGTGTATCATGCGTGGGTTTGTGCAGATTAAGCAAGGAGGAGGAAACAGTACTTCGAGTAGTCGAACTACTTTGTAATATTATCTCGATGAATTATTGTCTCAGACCGAAGGGTTACGTTAATGAGCGCGAGTAGTGTTAGATAAGATAGTTGAGCAATTAGAATCGGAGTTGAAACTAGTCAGGGAAAGTTCAAAGCGCTACTAACAATTTGGTGCCGCAGTGGTGCATGCTGAACAGACAAGTGGATCATGACCGATGGTTGCACGCGAGTACAAGGGCTGCTCAACGAATCAAAAGGTAAATATACAGTTAAAGTGAGGTTAAATGTGCGTTTTTTTTTTATATGTGACCTCTGTCGACGGTTGGTAACGTATCCACTCTTCAACCGATAGGTCGTGGGTTCGAATCCCGTGATGGGTAGATGTTTTTAAGTGGCTCGACTAATTCTGTGTGGAAAGAGAGTTGCTATTATACCATACCTTCTAGCAGAGACTTCATTAGGAGGTACGGAAGTGATCACATGACGTCCAAGGGACAACAATGCGACAAAAAAAATAAAATAAAAAATCCTTTGCCTTTCAAAACTACAAAAGAATGGTTGGAAACACTAAACCTGCTGATGTCTTCATCTCTGACCAACAGCTTGATAGATAGGACTAAATTCTCGTGACTTTCATAAATCTTTTAATGGCAAGAGGATATCCACTAATTATTTGCATCACTTAATGAGGTGGACCGGGAATATTCATTAAGGGGGAAAAAGTTTTCCTTTTTCCCCCCTTAAGAGTGTGTTCTTGTAGCAGCTGCTATGATTATCCAGAGGAAGAATAAATAAATAAATAGGGTGTTGTTAAAAAGAAAAAAGTAACATCACATTGAATTCAAAATGCAAATCCTCATGAGGATATTAGTAGTTATTAACTAAGTATACGAATCTGTAAGCTGTTTACTGGCGATTGAAATTACGAATTAATGAAAGTGCCTACTATGGTATTCAGTTCAAGGCTTAGGCCCGTATGATAGTAGGAAAATTAAAAAAAAAAAAAAATGTTTTTGAAATATTCCCTTTTTTTTTTTTTTTTTTTCAAATACCAGCTTGCAGAAATATCCACAACTACAGACTTACAATATCTGATATCGAAGCAATGAATCCACCTCCGTATCATTCTACCACGTTGACTCACATCAGCAGGGGAGAAGTTGGTACCTGGTCCTGCATGTAATACGTTCATAATGAACTCACGCTGTCGGCTAAATAAACGTTCGCAGAGTGTATCAAAGTGACTGGCGATTGCGCACCTTCTGTTGAGTACCGTGAAAAGGAAAAAAAAATGTGCAAAGAATTCTTACAGTAGAATATGCCTTTAGACATGATTTGGTTGATAAATGAACTGTGCGAGCATTGCCGAACTTGATATTTCAAAGGCTCTGCTGGCGAACATTTCAATTTTTGCTGCCGTAAAGGTTTGGTATTGTCGGCCATAAAGAAAATGTCTCAAATGAAAACAATTATAAACACAGTCAAAAATATGCATGAGAGAAAGAAAGGAGAAAAAATATATAAGAGAAAGAAAGGAGAAAAAATATATAAGAGAAAGTCGGCAGAGAAACGAAAATCTGATTGAGTTTGAGACATCAGCGATATGTGATTGATCTCAGTAGCTAACAATGAAGTCATGAGTTGGTTTCAACTTTTGTATTTCCCCAATATCAGCAACTTCTGTATGCTGATATTCGGGAAAGGAAAAAGAGTTCAAACAGAGGGATCCTCTGGGAGTTATCCCACTTCGAGTTGATTTTCGATGCTTCCAGGGCCTCTTAGAATTTGTTCCCCTGCTTAACTTGCTTTTGGAACTGACATTTGTTGATACAACTTTAGAAGCCTTGCGAGACGCATTCGAAAGTTGCCATTGTGTAGTCTGCACAGTATAGGAGGTGAGCACAATTGTTGGGAACATTTCGGGTTTTTTTTAATCCGGGTTTCTCCACAATTAGAAATTTAAACAGAGGAACTGATTATGGTATTATTTCTTCCATTGTGAAGACCTGGAATCTTTAACATATTCAGGACTTTCATTTCTTCAACTGATTCTATTTAACTTGGCAAATGTTACAGCTTGTGTTGTTATCTCTGCACGCGCGAGAGCGTACACATACACACACACGTGAGGACATTTCTGTGTCCTGGTTTATTTCTTTTTTTCATTGGAATATTTAATTTTATTTTTTTATTGTCGGAGTCAGGTGATCTAGGATTCGGAATTGCACATCAAAAGAAGATACTGAGTGATGTCTTTGAGAACTCGTTCGAGATTGCAGGCTTTTAATCTTAGATCACTTGAATCCAATAAGAAAGAAAAAATATCTAAATGAAACAGATCATAATTACACTGGATTTTTTTTTTTTTTTTTTTTTTCATTTTCGTCTAGTGGGTTACTTTTCGCAAATGTATTCAGAAGTATGTTATTTTAAACTTGGTTTATTGCAGACATGATTTTTACCAAATTTAGTATAACCCGAGTCACCCGATATTATCTCATTTAACCTTTGCCGCTATTCGTCTAATGACGAAGTTAAGTTTTTAAAAAGTTTTTTTTTTTTCGAAAACAATAAAGAATTAATACCGGCAAAGGTTAACTGAGATAATATCGGGTTATACTAAAAGCAAACTTTTAAAGCGAAGCTATATATCAAATCATTTTTAACATGGCAGTATCTGTTGCTCAGATCACCAATTTCTATATGAAAACGTAAGACATTGGGATAAAAACCGTAGCGCCACCTATTGGTCAGGAGACCAGCTATTACTTATTTTTGATGTTTTAATATCTCTCTTTATATTAATTATTTTAGTTAATTTGTTGGTTTAACATCGATGTGACGCAATGGTTTCATAGCAACAGTAATTTACTGTCAAGGAGGAAATATGCGAGCCTTGAGTAACTTCAGGGTAAGAGTGTTCATAATACTTCCAAAAGTACTCCTTTTAAGTCCAATTTATCGTATAAACAAGTGCAGCAAATGCACATTATAAAAGAAAATGCGGAAAATAGGAATTGGAACATTTCCACTCTTTTGAATTGAAAAAAAAAAAAAAAAGGAAGAAAAGAAAATGAAATGGGAGTACTTGACGGATTGCGAAGGATCTCAATGTTTTCTGGGGGGAGGCTATAGAAACGCTGAACCAAGAACCGGCTGATTGCGCTTTTTTTAAACAAATAAATAGACGCAATAATAGTCACAATTGTTACGAAACAAAATCTTACTGACAATGCAGCCAGATTCGTTTACGAAGTCCCGGATGTAGAGGGGCAAAACTTCTATTACATACAACAAACAGAACGTTTTTTATTGAGAGGAATCTCGTTCTTCGCTATTTTCATTCCGAACTGGATCTGGACTGCAGGGCGCAGGTTATGAAAACATGCCAGATGTGCCACGATAGAAATTATTTTGTCCACGTGTTTAATGAACTGGCCCCGCGAACACAGAAGCCTGTGTATTATTTGTCTAAAATTCCTAATTATGGAACTCAACCAGTCTTGGACGGACGAGAATTAGATGGGTGGATGGTTTAACCAACCATTAGACTCTTCGGCGCATCTTATGTTTTGCAGAAGAATATAACAACCCGTACTCGTGCGTTTACCCCCCCCCCCCAAACACACACTCCTTCAGTCACATCCTTGTTAATAATAGTTTGTAATTAAAGTCTACTTGTAAGGTAGTTCTTTGCTGCCCTTGAAGACGCCACAATATATTTCGGTAGCTTTCTGTGTCATCGTAAGCCAAAAGGTCAAATAGGACGAAACAAAACTGGAAATTGAAAACTACGCTATTTTTCAAGGCATGCAGTCAACAAAGTAAACATTATTGTTTACATATATCTCTTCTGACGTATTCAGTAAACAGAAAGTTTGACAGACAGAAGGACAAACTCAGGAGACATGAGAGGATCATTTTCACGAGGTTCTCTCTTCTTTTTTTTTTTTTTTTGGCTTGCTGTTTTTTCCCTTCGAGTATAAATAAATAAGTGCCGAATCCTTACGTTGCTACATCGAATAAGTTACTTTGAAGAAAAAAAGGTTTTCACTGACTTCGATTTTCTCGTTCAATTCCCTAAAGTAACCGTAACTTATATACGGCTGTACTTCCGTCTGATCAAAGAACTAGAGTGGAGGAGGGTACAAAATGGAGGTAACTTGTTTTAAAGGATTAAATGCAGCAGATTATTGTCTGTCTATGGTTCACGTATCAGTCCATTGCTGTTATTGGTTAAGCTTCATTCACCTTCGGTAACCTTACTGGATTAGGTATTGATCCAGCGGGATGAAACCAGCTTAATCTGAATTACTGTCCAGAGGAGAGCATTGTGTGCGTGTGTAGGAGTGTGTGTGTGTGTGTGTGTGTGTGTGCATTACGCTGCGGTCTATTCACACTGAAAGGGCGATGATCTCATTACCAAATGCTAAAAGGTCACTTTAAAGTGCAAGCCTCGTATTAAACGTCCGTAGAAACCAGGAACATTCCGACAGCAAGGCTTTATCCGGAATGGTCGTTATTTCGTGCATGTTGACATCTCCTTTGTAGTTGACACACAAATAAAAAATGAACGAACGACGTCACCTTGTTCGTTAGACCTTCCGTATTTTGACCGCGATCTTCACATACCACCAGAAACGATCATCTCTTAGCAGCGCTTTAACCTCCCTTCGGGTGATGTGTCAACGGAAACAGCTCCAACGTACCAAAAGCATCGAGACCACCCAGATGCGATGCAAACGAAAAAAAAAAAAAAAAAAGTGGGGGAGCGAGGGGATTTGGGATAAAAAAATGGCGATGTCCATTTGTGTGACAGTTGCACGAAGGCAAGACGAGGCTTAGCATCCCTCACATTCATCTCCAAAAAAGACTTACGAAACAGTCAAACAACAAGTCGGTTTATCAAAGCCACCAGTAACGATATTACCTTGTTGTACGCATGCGTATTTGAATATTCATCACTTTCCCGGATTTTTTATTTTTATTTTTTTTTATTTTTTTAACATCGCTGTCGCGTTTGAACAAACACCGAATACTCACTAAGACGAAATGGTGTCTGTTCCAGATGCCAGTGCACAGTGGATAGAGAGAAGGTTATACTCGAACTATGGGGTGACATCGAAGTTGCTCACGTGCAGGGAATCAATAGCGTTTGCAGTAAACGCCGCACTTGGGCATCTGGCAAGTTTAGGCGTATCGATCACAATGAGGAGGGGGGGGGGGGTAAGAAGACTTCGGTAACTCTATCAAAGGCCTACCCATCGGTCTACATTACAATAATTACGTCACACTAATGAAAATGAATGGGAGAACATTCAATGGAGTTGTCTCATCAATAGTTCACTGGGATGCTCACTACAGAAGCCTTCATGCATGAATGGGCCACATTCAAACGAGGCCATCCTTTTCATTAAGTGACAGCTTATTACTGTTGTCTTAAGGAAACTAGGGCAACTTCAAAATACCAGTTGACGTACATAATAGTTGGCTAAAAGAGAAGATCGGAAAATCAGCCATTATTTTGTTTCTTTTCTATAAGGCGAGGGCAATCCTTTAAAAATATTGAGAACATTAGAGAAGCATTTAAAAAAAAAAAAAACAATTGTTGTAATTATAGTGACGTCACAATAGTATTGATGTATGGTAATGTCGCAACAATTGACCCAGGAATGTAGTTTTCAAAGAAAATTACCAGTTGCTGATAAGATAAGTAGTAATGACAGGAGTGAATCATTTAAAAAAAAAAAAAGTTAATTGTTATGCTATTGGTGATGTCTGTATTCTATTGGTCCATACTTACATCACCAATATCATAATAATTTTTTCTAAACCCGTATTTTTAACTCATTCATTGTTATTCACAACATAAATTTTTGTATCGTTTGGCTACTAAACATCACGTGATTAAAAATATAAAGTAATACTTTTATCATGGATTATTTCAACATTGCATATTTCCATGCCCACAAATGCGAGAAACATCGATCACTCAATTCAAACTCATTCTCAGGCAACTCCGGTGTCACTTCCACTTGCCTGTTGGTGATGAATCTTCCGGCTCTTCCGTAAAAAAATAAAAAACAAGCCGGTACGCATTGTGACCTACCGTTTCCTACGACCGATGACGGCACGAAAAGTACCAAATAATTACATTGTTTCGCTAATGGATAATTCGACTCGATGTCCCTTACATTTATTGATGAGCGCTTATTGCAAGTGACGCGCACAACGTCGGGGTAATATATTCATCCCCCGAGACCACGCGGTATAAGGTTCATTAAGCCAAACATCCCCGTCACGGCGTCACACACGCACACGTTAACATCCCTCACAGTTTCTTCATTTACGGAAGCAAAGTCGAATAGAAAAGTTCCCATCACTTCACGGCATTTGAATATTTATGGTAATTTGTTTCTGGGATATCCCCCCCCACCCCCCCCCCCCCCCACCCCCCCCCCCCCCCACCCCCCCCCCCCCCCACCCCCCCCCCCCCCCACCCCCCCCCCCCCCCACCCCCCCCCCCCCCCACCCCCCCCCCCCCCCACCCCCCCCCCCCCCCACCCCCCCCCCCCCCCACCCCCCCCCCCCCCCACCCCCCCCCCCCCCCACCCCCCCCCCCCCCCACCCCCCCCCCCCCCCACCCCCCCCCCCCCCCACCCCCCCCCCCCCCCACCCCCCCCCCCCCCCACCCCCCCCCCCCCCCACCCCCCCCCCCCCCCACCCCCCCCCCCCCCCACCCCCCCCCCCCCCCACCCCCCCCCCCCCCCACCCCCCCCCCCCCCCACCCCCCCCCCCCCCCACCCCCCCCCCCCCCCACCCCCCCCCCCCCCCACCCCCCCCCCCCCCCACCCCCCCCCCCCCCCACCCCCCCCCCCCCCCACCCCCCCCCCCCCCCACCCCCCCCCCCCCCCACCCCCCCCCCATATCTCGGTACATCCGGCTAAAGAAGCCACGCTCCCATCGTGCCGCTGTTAAAAACGCCATAGACGGTAAATGATAACAGGTCATTTTACGGAAGACAGGTCAACTGCCGTTCGTTATCTCTAGACCTTTCAGGGAACTGCGTTGCGGTTCTCCCCCCCCCCCCATAATGGAAACTTATTCCTGAACTGGAAGTCGGGGAGAAACTTTGTTACCTCCCCCATCTTCTCCCCCCCCCTCGTTCTTTGCAAGGAGGGGAGATAGGTAGCCAAATAAGGGGAGGGTCCCGACATCCCGAAGCGTTCTTTGAAATCATGAAATTCTAATGTAATACTAACATAATAGTAGGCGAGCCCATAGTTCACTCCGACAGTAACATACGTACTGGCTAAGGAACCGACTCGAACCCCACCTTAAAATAAAGCAACTGAAAGACATCTTAAGGATCATATAAAAGCAAATTCATTGCCGAGACTTGTTTCGGTTGTTGCACGTATATTAGATGCGTGTGGGAGACAATGCAATTCTAAGAATCTTTATTTGCGTCTTTGATTTGCATCGAGGTTGTGCACTCGTAAAACACACACACACACACCAAGATTTCAACGAAGAATGCATTCCCAATAATAAATTGAATAATAAATAAAAAAAAAAAAATACAACTATGTTTACTACTCCACGGCTTGTAAATGTACATCGATAAAGTTTCTGTCGTCATGGCAACCGCCGTATAGTTCGGGTTTAAGATTTTTTTTTTTTTTGTATAATTTGTGCGTGGACTCGTAGAAACTTCAAAGTTAGAAAATAAAAATAACAAATAATGTAAGAATTGCGTTTCTTGGCTGCTCTGTACCATTTCTTTAATAAAAAGGGGAAGAGAAGGCGAGGAAAAAAAAACCGGATTGAAGGAAGAGAGTCAGTTGCACGAAGTCTTAGAAATTGTGTGTGTGTGTGTGGGGGGGGGGAGATGCGTTCCACTGCGTGCATTTCCGATGGCTATCGAATGTTCCCGTTTTCAGCTGACCATTTTCGAGGAGGCCTCAGATTTAACGCCAGACGAGGCAGAGCTAGAATCGTTTACACTTTTGCGGCCTAAACCTTTTCTGCCATTCTTCGCTCTTAGCTGGAGGTAAATATGCGCCACGTCGCATGACAATGCGATTTTTCCAAGATTCCCCTGTACTTCATCCGCCTTCTTTCCTTCCCCGAAACACGTGTAACCTCTTTGACCAGAGAACTGCCTATAGAGATACTGGAAGCAAGTGAGAGAGAAATCGAAAAGAAATCCACGAGTGAGGCGGTCGAGAGATGCCTTCACGGTGTTGTGGTGTCCGGTGGCAAACTCTGTACGTAGATAAGAAGGGTGGCTGCGCCTTTTATCTGTGCATGTTAAAGGTATTGTAGTCGTTTGAGATTTCCGTGCAAAAATCCTACGAAGATACTTCTTCTTAAGGGGGTGGGGGAAAGGAAGAGGGGATATTTCGATGATTTTTCATCCACTGACTGAAATTGCTTTGTGAAGTGGACTTTTTCCCCTCTCGTGTACTCGAGCCAGTTTTGAACCCGCTTTACCTTTTGTCCACCGAATAACACAGATTTTTTTTTTTTTGGACGCCGTTTTACTTTCTCCAAGGTTGTTTATTCCTGTTCGAATTACTTCAAACGCGGCGCTCTTGAAGACGCTATAAAATTTTTACTTACAAGCGCATTAACAATCCCAACATCTCCAAACCACGCCCTGTCGGGTGCTGACAATTCCTTCTTTTCCTATCCACAGTTTAGATACACAACTCAACAATGTTATCTTGTTTTCGGCTCTTTTTTTTTTTTTTTTTTTTACCCTTCTTTTCTTTCCTGTCTGCAAATCAATACTTTCATTCGAAGGCCTTCGTTATATCGACTCTGAAGCACACACAAACAAACCTTGTTTAGTTTCAAAGTTTTTTTTTTTTTATATTTTATTGGAGTTTCGTTATAGCAACTCCACATATGCGTAGACCTTGTTGAAGTGAAAAACTAAAGGTATTTTTATTCACTTATTTATAACAACTTGGATAGAAACATTTCATTTTTTTTTCTCCCATCTACGATGTGTTTTATTTATGAGTATTTCACTATAACGATCCCAGATAGTTGTATATTTCTTTTTTTCATTGTTATTAAAAGCAAACAACTTCAAAAAGTAGCAGACGTTTTTAAAACAGTAAAACAATACTCTGAATAGCAGACGAAATCAAGACCTCGCATAACAGACCTTACTGTTT